>NC_141327.1:3557500-3700000 GCF_037954235.1 Aulostomus chinensis | reverse complement strand
CAGCCACTTAGGCCCCTCCTCTCACCTGGGCCCTTCGACCTTTGCCGCAGCTGCATTAAAATCATTACATATAACCACATCGCGTTCTTCTGATTCCCCTTTCCTGGACTCTGAACAGGGCTGCAAAGTCAGGAACATTGTGCCCCCATTATGTCTGCACGTTAAAGTGGGGGTGGTCCGGCTGGGAAACAAAACGCTGGTTCTGTTTGGGTTACATGTCACGCCTCTGTTTCAGAACACAAAAACGCTCACAGCCTGTTAATCACCAACAGGTGGCACACTATTGGCTTGTCTGTCTGTCCATCAGAACTCAAACCCTGGATGGATTTTGATGAAATTTGGTTGAACGATAGAAAGTCAGAGAACAATCAATTAGATGTCTAAATGGTCGGCTGACATCATTCCGCCCCAGTGCAGTCCCCGCTGGTTAAGTCCAATGTGGCCGAGTCACAATGCCAGGGTCGTTTTTAGGGTCATCTGTGTCAAAGCCATTTGGTGTCTCTCTGGTTCCCCAAATCGGGCCCACTCACCTCCCAGTCACACCGAGTGAATTTCCTGAGGCATGGAAATGTCTCACAACAGACTGAACTGTGCTCATTCATTCTAAATTTATCCCACTCTGCTGATCCCTTTGCCATGGTTGTGGGAAATGCTGCATACCTTCCCCCCCCTTTGCTCCAAGTCCAGCAAGGACCCGGCAAAGGCAGTTCTGTCAAGCACCCGATTGTAACTCACAAGAACAGGTCCTGTGTTTGGCGTGTAGGTGTCCTTCCTCTGCCTCTCAGGGGGAGGTAACAAGAATGTTTCCCGCTTTTTCCTCTCTAACACACACACACACACATATATACACACACACACACACACACACACACACACTCCAATAAATTAAATAAATCCTTTATCCTCAACCTGAAACAATGGCCCCTCTTATTCGGGTGAGTTATAAATTGTCCTCAGAACACCTCAAGGACAAGGAGGCTGAGTTAAGGGCCAGGCTATTCAGCAATTTCTCCAACAGGAGGACGGCATACCGATAATGCTTTGTGGTCTAGACATATGCTTCCATCAAACAGCTCACTTAGAGGTTAGAGATTCCCAATTCAGTGACCTTCTGTTTAAGCGCTTTGACCACAGCTACTGTATAATTTCCTGCGCTGAATATAAGCCTCTGTTTGCCGAAAGTTTGCAGCCAGTGCTGCTGCTGCTAGCATCTGCCTTACCAAAAGGATTGAATATCGACCTTGAGACTGCATCTTAAAGCAAAAAGAACTTACACCTGGTCTTCAAAGGTTCACTAAAGACAGAAAAAAAGAATGTTTGTGTAATGCAATGAAATGTTCTCAAACTAAATATTCTATTTCTGCGGGAGGGCACGTAAGGGAGCAAAATTGGAGGAGAAAAAGAATGTGAGCGTGTGCAGAGAGAATATCAACCAAAGGCCTCTGTGGCAAGCAGAGGTAGTGTCCTTCTCTCTGAGTTAAATCTGAAAGATTCACTCGGGCTCCAAGGACAGCCGTCACATGATCACCAACGTCTCCGTTCCCTGAAAGACGCTTGCAAAGTCAATCTGCATGATCAGTGTCATCAGCACAGGCAGCCTGAATCTCAATCATCAATGCCACCTCTGCTGCTGTCAATCTAATTATCATCATCCCAGTCATGTCTTTCATCACCTCCTCCTCCTCCTCCTCTTCATCCGCTACCCACCAACCCTCTGGCTGACCTGTTCCTCTCCTTGTCCTGGTTTCCTCTCCTCTGACGAGTACCTCGGGCAGCCTACTTATGAAATAAGGACAGTTTGACTCATTGTTTGACAAGTCAGGTCTTACTGAAACTGAACCACATCAGAGCCTGGAGGAGCAGCCGGACAGAGCCAGTAACGTCCTGACATCCGGGGGTTAAGGGTGTGGAGGATGACCCACGATTTGTCACTTCTCTGAGTATGCAGATGACACATGTTAGCGGGAATGTAGCAGGTATGCGCTGCCATCTTTTCTTTGGTCTAATTTGTTCCTGCTGTAGTTGGGAATGTAACACGCTCAGGGGACAAAAAAAAAGAAAAAGCATGAAATTCAGCTATGGCAGCCCCATCAACTACCAAATAAAAACTGTGGAAGGTCAATGGCACAGAGGAGTGAAGAGAAAATGCTTCTCGGAGTGTGGGAGCCAACCTGCCTTTGACAACACACACTTTCCATCACAGAACAAACCTCTTCATGCCAATTGAGCCCTTTTTTCTAGCAAATTAGTGGAGATTCTTGACCCAGTGCCACTGAAGATTTTCTGCACCGAGGTTCTGTTGACTGAACCTGCCTGTCTGTCTGTCTGTTCACCAGTTTTGAGCCCAAGCGCTGCATCATTGTCGGCAGATGTTGCACGATGTTATGCCCTCTACAGGGCTGTGGTGGTAATGACACATTGTGTAACTGTACGATTCTGTTGCCCGTATACAGCCACATTATATGAGACTGTCTCTACTGACTCTTCAGTCAGCCAGCATCGGGCAATATAATATATTAATAACCCGCCTTCAAGACGAAATAGCTCCCTGTTGGGACGCTCTTGCTCGTTCCATACGGATATATTCATTCTTAGTGAATTTTTTTTTTTTTTTTTTTTTTTTACATTGGTCAACTACATAGTTTAAAACAGACAGACTGACTGAACACATAAAAACATCTCCTTTTCAAGAGATGATGGTACATGACATGTATCTGCAACGCCTTTTAAAGGAGATGTTAACAAATAGCAGTTTTATGGACCTTTTAGTCGCTGAGGCTCTGTCAGGCCTGGCATTAGCGTGCGTTCCAAGTGGAGGTGAACACACCTGGGATGCACATATTTGGATATCTTGCTCATCTGAGTTGCACAATGAGTGTTTGCTATGAACAAGAAGGCCGCCTCTGTTCCGTCTCCTGAATGCAGGGGGGTGGAACACATCAGAAGTCCTTGGGCACAGATTAGGAATCTGAGAGAGCGTTCATACACAGAGTTTTATACAGTTTTACACACGGCTCTTTCTTCCTCAGCTGATTGAGTTATTATGGGCACAAGTAAAAATCCCACTTGTTTTACCTGGAAAATGACCCAGTTCTTTTGGTTTTTGTTTTTATCATTTTAAGTTTTTGGCAGACTTGGCACAGGAAGAGTATCGGTGCCTTCTATTGCTTAAACTCAACACTGCATTTGGTCTTTGAAAAGGGAAACAATGTGTTTACTAGCATATAGAGCAGGGAGGTCAGGTCTGATTGTGGTCACTTGAGAGTCGGGCAGAGACACATTTTTAACAGTACGTGAACTCATCGAGCGATCCACTCGTCAAATCCCTCATGCTGCACATTCACGGAGGTCTGAGAAGGGCTCAACATCACATTGTCATATTTATTGTCCTTACATGCTACAATGTATGAAACTGCTGGCTCATGGACCAAAGCCTCAACTAAGCCACTCAAAGCAACGTCCACAGCCTCTCTCAATCTGACGTCTGTCCAGGGCCAGAGCCAGAATATTTCCAGGAACACAGCCTGCTCTGATTTTTACTGGGAAACTGTCTTGAAATCCCCAGTGGCTCTTCCAAAGCTGTGGTTCAGACACCCACCAACAGTTTCCGAGCGCACCTCCATGTATCTTTTGTCTTGGCTTAGGGGGGCTGCTGAGAGCAGTAGGGTCTCTTCAACACATACAGTTAATGTCTGGATGGGAGAGGCTCCAGGACGTACTGAAAACAACGGGACCAACAACGGGATCAAACATGACCATCAAAGGCATCTCGCAATGGACAATCAAGGGAACTTTATCTCAGGTCGCTGTACCAGCCGAGACATCAGGCTGGTTTCAGGTCAAAGTGGGCACTGCAGCAGTCGGAGAATGTCACTACTGAGCCGTTACTTCCAATCCACAATGTGGCTGCAATATGCATACAAAAGCAGTTCAACAAATATGAAAAAACGAACAAGACGTACATCAGGTGCTGCTTAACTATTTTCGTCGCCACGGCATGACGTTCCGTTGCATTGCTCCAAAAGTTGGCTCCGGTTTGATATTTCTTGGATGGGACAGGCAGCTGCTGCGGCTTTAACCCTCACAGCTAAAATCGGAAATCCCCAGTTTTCTTCAGTTATTCTCAGTTTTATTCAAAGATAAAGTCACGATGAAAATGGAAACCAGAGAAAGTTGAGCACGAGCAGTGGGGTGCCGGTGATGCTCTGCTGCAGTGTGTAAATCCTGGACAAACACAGCTGTGAATTTTCACAATAAGAGTCATTGACCAGACAGCTGAGCAAAACTCTGCTGTGCAAGAACCAGGTTCTTTGACAACTCACTAAAGTACAAACCGAGTTTGAAGACCTTTGCCCCCCCATTGTCAGACAAAGCTAACAAAATCAATCTCGCCACTGCTGAAGAGGGGGGATTTTGTGCCACGACCTTCACAAGCCATTAAGGTTTATTAGTTTCCTCACAGGAGCACGCTTGCATACGTTCTGAAGCTCAGGAGGGAGACAAACCTACAGCTATGTTTTGGACTTTTCTAGAACATACATCAAATATATCGTCCTTGTTTTTACATGTTTATACGTGTGTATTTCATTCCACATTGGGATTAATCAGGGAGAGAGGCGAGTCTATTTCCATCTCACACAGCCCCGCTGCTTATCAATGGGACCTTTCAGAGAGGACCTTTCCTCCACTGATTGAAACATCATTTCCTGCTGGACCAGCACACTGAAGCTATTGATATGTGCCCCCTGTTACTTTCTCACTACAGCCCTTTCATATTTACTCGTGACCCAAAGACTTCTGGTGCAAAATGCATATGGTATCAGTTTGCAGCAGGCTGAGGGTTCAAGGGGCATAAATGTGCACAGACAAACATTTTCTCAGTATGGAAAAGTCAATCGGAATCACAGAGCCAGAGTTTTACTGCCTTAGTCCCAAAGAAGGAACTCATGACTTTCAACATAACTGTAAAACATCCGAGTCAAGTCCTGAGGACAGAAAAAGAAAGACCTCCTCTACAAAAGATTATATTTAAAGCATCCACCAATCAGTGAAACCAGCTCTGGAGAATCGAAAGGCGACCCACTATAAAGAATTGTACATTAAATAAGACTTCCATGTGGATTTCTTGCTTGTACTATAAAAAAGGCCTGTCAGCTCCCTGACGTTTTGAGGGCAACACAGAGATGAGATGAGATGAGAGAGAAGGAGAGAGAGGGTGTGAGAGAGAGAGAGAGAGAGAGAGAGAGAGAGAGAGAGAGACAGAGAGAGAGAGAAGAAGAAGAAGAAGAAGGAGAAGAGAGAAGGAAAGATGGGTGCAGATATAGACAGAGCAGAAAGATTCGGTGCATTGCTGAGTCTCTAAGAGGCTACGGGATATAAACCATGTCTCCCCTGCTCCCCGACCAATTACTAACAAACACATTGATTCATTGAGGCGACGAGGTGTGGAGAAGAGACACGGCGGCAGTGAGCAGTCGTGAGGCTTACACATTAATCTATATAAAACAATGCTGCAAATTCGCATGGCTGACGTGTTTAAAATAGATCAGCTGCAATGGAGTTGAGGACTTCAATGCAAACACGGCCCACAAGGTGCATGCAGAAGAGTCTGAGTGATGCAGATTACCTGTAGGTCAAAGAATTTGCTGTATCTTCTGTAGATGATGTGAGAGGTGTTGTCAGAGTAGGTGACATTGATGAGATATACCTGCCAAGAGAGGAAAGGCAAAATTAAAACCACCACAAAGTATAGAAAACACCATCGGAAATCGTCGACTCAGCATCAGCATGCACACCGTGGTCTTACGGTAGCAGTTGTTTGCTAAATTACAAAGAAAAACACCAGGTTACACCCAGCAGGGACTGGGCTCTCAAGTTTGTGTGTGCTGGACCCGACCAGGACTATTGTGACCGGTTTGTTTGGGATTTTGCGATTTGGATATTCATCGTTGTTTAAGGCACAGGTTTGTTCGTTTTTTTACACATTTCAGCTTCATTTCGCTTCCCAATTGTACATCGCCAATTGACCCCATCAAGCTGTCCTGGTTGTTCCTCCCCCTCTGCTATTCTGGAACCAGCGAACCCGACCAGCGGCTGGCATCACGGTAGGTCGTTGCACCACCTGGGTGCCGAAATGAGGGAAAGCTGTATTTATAGTGGCAGTTGATGAAACTCCGACAAGCAGGGACATATTAGTGCGTCCACATTCAATATGTGTGGCCAAAGCTTTGAATATTCATAATATGATGAGCTGAAGAAATTGTATTCTCCAAAGGCCCAGTCGCTATGGTGTGGCGATTATGAGGAAGAGATTAAAAAAAATGTGGCCCCAGTTTATCAGGATGGGTGGGGAC
Organism: Aulostomus chinensis; assembly: GCF_037954235.1. Classification (NCBI taxonomy): domain Eukaryota; kingdom Metazoa; phylum Chordata; class Actinopteri; order Syngnathiformes; family Aulostomidae; genus Aulostomus; species Aulostomus chinensis. The sequence goes on along the minus strand of NC_141327.1, from coordinate 3,693,647 downwards.
AGGGTGCGATGCAGAGCATAAGAGCCAAGCAACCCAACAAACTTAATCAAACAACAGCTAAACCTGTGTGGAATCAATTTAAGAGCTGGAAGTTGAATGCGAGAGAGACAGTAGACTGCAGTCCTCTCAGCAGCATTCCAATCAGACTCCTTCAAAATTTCTTCCACCCAATTAATCGGACAACACCATGTCTGGGATTTTAGCAGGAGCATTTAGAGAACACCAACATGAAGCACTGAAGTGTGGATGCAGCAGTGAGCACCAACAGTTAATGACTGTCGCTTGCAACTACTCCTTTTGCACTAAAAACCATTTGCACTGATTCATTATTTCTGTAACATTTTTGTTCTTTTGTACTATTTTTTGTTGGAACAGCAGTGGATCTCCATACTTGTCTAGTCTGGTGGTATGACTACTCTACAGCGTGTGAATTAACAATTGATTTTAATATTTCTTAACCAATTACAGAGCATAATAAATGTATGTTGTACAAGAAAAAAAAAAAAGAAAGAAAGACCAGTTCTTCTGTACATAATTTTCCATCAAGCAACGAATCAATTCTGTAGTACTTGAGGCACTTGTTCAAACAAGTATAGCTTACAGTCAACATCCTCACACACCCCAGGATGAATTCCGCCAACACGAATGTTCAATGACACACGTTCATAAATCTGCCAAAGGCTGAAAGCTCAGGGTAGCGACCTGCTGGCCTCTACTTTTGGCTGCAGCAATGCAGCAAGACTGATAAAATTTAGATGGAGTCCATTTATCTGTCAGGAAGATTTAAGTGAGGCTGTAATCATCACTAATCTAGATAGCCAAGGTAACAGATCAAGAGGCCAGGACAGTTTCATCACAGTTGCTACGAGCAGTTGGAATCCCTTCCCTGCTGATGTAGAGATGTTCGCAAAAGGGCTCCGGACATGAAATTACTCAAGAGGATGGGTTGTTACGTAACATTAGGCTTCAAGCTTAGGAAGGGGAAATCAGACAGAGTTACCGGCTAACTGGTTCCACGTCCAGAATCTGCTAACGCTGTCTGATTCAAAGGCATTACCACTAAATCCACAAGGTTCCTTCAGCTCAACGCAGGAGACGCCACTCCCACAACAGTTTTGCCGTCACCACTATCCCATCCATCATCCATGTTCTATAACGCTTATCCGTTAAGGGTCGTGGGGGGGTGGAGCCTATCCCAGCTAACATGGGGTGAGAGGCGGGGCTCACCCTGGATGGGTCGCCAGTCTGTCGCAGGGCCATCGGGAGCAATTAGGGGTTCAGTGTCTTGCACAAGGACACTTGGACATGGTCAGCGGGGGAAGTGAGGATCAAACCGGCGACCCTTCAGTTGCTGGACAGCCACTCTACCTCTGAGCCACGCCGCCCCCAGCAACCACTATTACATTTACAAAAAAAATTGCCCAAGTGTGAGCACGTTGTTTTTGGCCAGTGACAATGTTGTGATATACATGAAATGTTGAGAAAAATGCTGACACTTCAAGTGTGGAACTCCGGTATGCCTGCAGGAGTCTACGAACCTGGTCCTCATTGAGCAGGACTTGAAACACTTCATCCACAAGATATGTTGTGCACCATAGCACTGCCTGTTTTTCATTTTCATTACATCACTATGAGAGGCCTTTGGTAAATTAATCCTAATGAAAAATTAAATGTGGACAGCACTGTGGCCTCACAGCAAGAAGGTTCCGGGTTCGAGCCCCGGCTCGGGCACAGGATCTTTCTGTGTGGAGTCTGCATGTTCTCCCTGTGCCTGCGTGGGTTCTCTGCGGGTTCCAAAGACATCAAGAGGGGACCAGGTTAATCCAGACTCTAAATTGACCGTAGGTGTGACTGGGAGAGCCAATGGTTGTCTGTCTCTATGTGTTGGTCCTGTGATGGACTGGTGACCTGTCCAGGGGGAAACCTGCCTCTCGCCCAAAGGCTGCTGGGATAGGCTCCACCCCTCCCGTGACCCTTAACAGGATTAACGGTAGAAAATGGATGGATGGATGGAAATAATATATACAATTATTTATAATTTTGATATTTTTCATTGACAATTTAATCGGTAATCAAATTTTGAACAAATTCTCACCACCTGCCTGTTTTTTCACCATATTAAGACCTACAACAACGTCGTGATCATGAGGGTTTGTACGATATGGACGGGTGTAAATTGTGGTGTTTAGCCAGCTTTACTGCGTCTTAACAGTCAACCGGGTCGTATTTAGGGCTGCAAACGATAACGCAAACAATATTTTTATTTGCCATTTCTGTATGTCTCCCCTTCACTCAGCTGATGCATATGGGTGGTCATACGCATTACAAAGTCCTCTAACTCAGTATACGGTGATCTAGTGTTCAAGTCCCATCATAGATTTCCACCTTTGCCTCTGAGGTAGAAGTCCTGACCACGAGACCGCAGAGGAAAATAAGAATTTAATCATCTGGACCAAAAAAAATCTAAATTGTTGTCTTTGTGGTGAACACACAGGAAACTATCAAACTTCAGCTAAGTAGATGTCAACAAACATTAGCTTGTAATTTTTTCTTCTTTCTTTATCAATTACGTTCCACAGGCGTATCAGATAACCTGCACACTGCGTATATTTTATGCAGGGTTCACGACTGTACATCCAGAATGGCGACTGTGAAGTGATTTACAATTACAGGGGTTGTTGTCGCACAGCCAAAGCATCCCCGATAAGTGAACCGAACACAACAGACTAGAAACGCACTTTGCCTGAATCTGCCGTGAACACAGAAACAATTGACTTTGCTTCATGTATAGCATTCAGATGAAATAAAGGCAACGTGCTTCCCTGGTGAGCAATTTTTACCGCATGCTCCAGCAAGCTCCATCTTTCAGACGGCTCTCGCTCTCACGCACTCACACCTGCCAAAATCTTCCAGAGCTGAGTGGAGATGAATATGGTTGAGTGAAAGACCCTGATGTTGCCGTAGGAAAAGCAATAGCCTGAATCAAAAGATGTTACACAACAAAGCCAGGGGTTAAAGGCCTCATTGCTGCTGGAGGGGGCTCAGCTGCCGATGGCGAGGAGCCAGTGCAGTGTGTTCCCTCCCATGCAAACACAGATACTGGCATCCAGACACTGGGACTGTCACACTGAACTGACAAATTTGGTCTCAGCACAGTAGGGTGTCACCACACTGATTAGTTTTGGCATTTATTGCTAGGAAAATGTTCTCCCCAGGGTACAACTGGGTCACAAAATCACGAAAGCAAAACACTGGTTTCTGCAGCTACAGTGAGTTTTCTGTCTTTGTGACTATCAAAACTGCACTTCAGTATTGCTGACAGAAAATACAGCGCTGTAAAAGTGAGTTACCTGTTAGTGTCAAACTAGAGCTCATCCCGGCTTTTAAAAGTAAGTTTTAGTATCTTTAGGAGTCATTATCACATGATCAAGAAATGAGAAAAGAAATGTGGAAGAAATTAAATTTTTACAACAGAGGCTTTACACACAAAATTAGTCATCAAACACTATCCCGAGGGCCAACTACTCAACCCAGAGAGTCACCAGGCAAACTCAACTCACACAAACTGACAGTAAACCAGATGCAGCTCTCAGTTACTAGCAAACCTCCTCAGTGTGGAGTACCCGCGACAACACAATAAGACCAGGATGTTTTACAAGAGAAAATAATCACAGCCACACAATAAGTTCGCCATTTCTTCATAATATTGCAGAGCAAGGCAATGAAATAACTTCATTCTATGTTTATATATTTAACAGTTGATAATGTATTAGGCTGCACGGTGGTGCAGTGGTCAGCACTGTGGCCTCACAGCAAGAAGGTTCCGGGTTCGAGTCCCGGCTCGGGCACGGGGTCTTTCTGTGTGGAGTCTGCATGTTCTCCCTGTTCCTGCGTGGGTTCTCTCTGGTACTCCAGCTTCCTCCACAGTCCAAAGACATGCAATTTGGGGACGAGGCTGATTGATTCTCTAAATTGACCGTAGGTGGGAATGTGAGTGTGAATGGTTGTTTGTCTCTCTATGTTGGCCCTGTGATGGACTGGTGACCTGTCCAGGGTGAACCCCGCCTCTCGCCTGTAGATGCTGGGATAGGCTCCAGCCCCCCGGCGACCCTTCATGTAGGAATAAGCAGAAGACGACGATGGATGGATAATGTATTAATCCCAACATGCATTTTTAGCTATAGCCACCAGGGGGTTCAGCGAGCCCTACAAGCCAACCATACTACCTTTATCATTCCCAATTCCATCTTTGTTTTTATCTTCCACTTCTTTGTTCATTGGGACACAAAATGTTTGCTAATGACCTTTTTCTCATGATTAAAACCAAATGTTGGTCAGCCTTAGGAGAGACCCTTCATGATAAGAAAAGTGCAAAATGTGTAGGTTTTGTTTCAGTTAAAATGGTGTGTGTCTGTGAGAGAATGAGAGAATGAGCGAGAGAGAGAGAGAGAGAGAGAGAGAGATGCTCAGTGTGAAGTTAACAGTAGATATTGCGATGATGATAAATTAATGAAATGCCTTCACTCTCAGCAGATGTCAAACAAAACAAAAGAACTTCACTCAGGTCTGGACCAATTCAAGCATGAATTTAAAAAAAACACACGCGTACTGGTCTGTTTATGGTGTCACTTATTGAGCCATAATAGTTTTATTTCAGACTGCACAAGCTTCACAAATTCTCTCTCTCTCACTCACACACACACACACACACACACACACACACACACACACAGATTCACTCGCCCTCTCACCTGTGAGAGAGCATTGGCCCCGGAAGTCAATGTAACTCAAATGGAGGATGGAAGCAGTGCAGTTTGTGTACAGCAGAGGGGGCTGTCCCTCAGGCCAAGATCCTGAACCTGAAACGTTTTGATGACGTCTGGTATGCTAACGCATCCCATCCATTACCATTCATTATGCTAAGCTAACCAGCGGTCAGGCGGTTCCAAATGCAGCAGAGAGGAGAGGGGGCTACCTATCCTCGTCTGGCTCTGGGAGGATATCAAAACAGCCAATTTCCCAAAAAGTTGGCATGTTTCTTTAAGTCAAGCGACCGTGTGTTTCTAAAACCTAATCACGGAGACGGGTCTTTGAGTCCTTTTTACAACACCATGTTCACAACTTTAAGCTAATAGATGATGTTTGACAAACCTTAACCAAGTGGATTTTGAGGCTCAACCAAACCAGACCTCACCTGTATTGACACATCAGTATACATCATTTCATTTCAGAAGGCTATTTTCAGTGAAAACTGTTTAAAATTGTTTAAAAAGTTCACCAAACTACACGAGCAGCAGGGAGAATATACGGTTTCTGGCTCTGCAGAAACATGCGGAACAACCCGCCAGTATATAACAGCCTGTAGTTATCACCATGACCTCCGGTATATACGCACATATTTATGCGGAACTACATCTGATACCATGACTGTGTGAGCGTGCGTTCTATAAACTCCCCTGACCCTAATGGTATGCCAGAGTATCACCCCCCCCAGCAGGCCTCTGGGCTGCTAATTCAACTCAGAAGCCAACCAAGCTGAGCGGAGGTACAAGATAGGAGCCGGGCTGCAAGATGTGGGCTCCCTCACTCTGGAAGCAGATGGATATGTGATGACAACCGCAGTGGAAAACACAACCAACAAGCATCCAGGGTCTGCCCATGCCCAAAATATCCAGCTTAAACCTAATGCCCTCCCAGCCCCCAGAATATTCTCCTTTAATTCACTCAACACAGCCTGTAAACGATGGCAGTCAGAGCCACTGCCTCTCACGATGAATAAATAAACATCAAAACATTTTTTCATTCACCCATAATGGAATCTACATAGTTTAGCTCGCAGATTCCGAGGAAGTAACTCTTACAACACATGGAACAACTAAAATGAGCCGATGTGCTACGGGGCTGACTCACAGCTCAAGTACACCCAGTCGTGAGTGCATGTACAGCCAAACTGTCCTTGATCAAGCATGCGGGGAACACAAAAAAAAATGACTCACTCAAATTTCCATGTGGCCATAAGCTGTTTGCCGGTTATATCAACCTATAGAGGATGCAAGATGCACCATGTCCATGGCAGAAACAACAGAGAGGACAACACCATGCGAAAGCAACTCTCCAATGTTCATTTGGGGATTTTAGAACCGCAGAAATCAAAATAAATCTTGTGGTTGCAGGGAGACATTCTTGTACTACAGGTACCCAAGGGGCGATAAAACATCACTGCAATTCCTCCGTGAAGGCTGAAGCTTGAAGATGGTCATCACCTTTGTCTCACTGACATCTCATTGTCTCCGTTTGGACAGGACAGACAGGAAGACGTCCTAAACTAAACGGGACACACGACTACAGCAGGAAACTACGGAAGCCGGGAGCGGCATTCTCTTAACTTGGTTATTTCAAGGCCACAAGATATTAATAATTAGAAAAAGCTGTATCTTGTGCCCACTAATTAATAAAATTGAGGGAACAAGTGACATCTCAGTACCGTGAAAACCACTAAAATGATGGAACAATTTAGATCTCACGGTTATATTTTGTGTCCTCTAAATGATTGATTTTTCTGCCTTTGGCCACTCCAGGGCTCCGTAGCACAATGAGGACGCTGAATCATTATTCACTGGGCGGTGGATGACTTTAAAGGACTGGACGTGAGTAAGCGAGCAGATGCACAGCCGTCTGGGTGAATTTTTCAGTGGCTTTGAATACTTTTTATGAAAAATATCAAAATCAACTTAAAAACAAGCTATTGTTGATTTTGAAGTCAACAAAAGCTGGTTCTTGATCACAGTCGACAACAGTAGTAAGATCTGATATGTCAACGTTCTTTTCAAAGAATTGGACTCATAAATAAAGGAAACACAAACAATGGAGACATATAAAACAATTCAAAGCAGGCATTTGGGGCCTCAATGTCCCAGATAGCAAGAAAAGACCTTGTACGTCTGTTATTCCCAAGGAGAGAGAAGGACTTGAAGACGACATTTTTTATTCATGCTCAGAAGAAAAGAGAAAAACATGAATTCTTACGACAGAACAAATTGGACTCCTGATTATTCCATCATGTTCATCTGAAATGGTTATGAATATTCAGTTAACAGCTCTCCTGAAGGAATCGTGTCTCTAATAATACGAATATTAGCACACTGCAGAGCACAGATCGATGATGAATAAAGAGAAGGACTCACAGTTTGGAAGGAGAGCTGGAAGCCGGTCCTCGAGTGAAGAAGGCAGAAGGAGAGTGTTTGGTGGGGCACAGAATGTGGGCCTAGCCACTAAATGCAGTGAACCCCGCCTAAACGACTAAATTTAAAGTAACATATAAAACAGACACACATCATACTTTCAGACCACGAAAGCAGAAAAGATAGAACTACAAAAGGCCAGGTTGGAACATTTCTCATCTTTCCACATGGAACCACAGCTGGCCTGTTTCATAAGCTGCATTTAGCCAGAGAGGTTGACAAATGGTAATAAAGCTGGACAAGTTCTTCAAAGCTGTCTCAGGAAGGGGGTGTGGTCTTTGGAAACCCCTGACAATTGATTATTGATATTTTTCCCATTGCCAAAATGGTTCCCTCTGTCAAGCCCACACCAGGCCTCGACTCCCCTGAGCTGTGGTCACTGTGGTCCACGGTGAATAGACCCGTCTTTGTCTTGGTGGTGGCCGCAGACTCACAGAGGTAAATGTGGATGCAGCAGTTACATCCTGGAAGCTTTGATGCCTCCCTGACCTTGACCTCACTGTTACGCAACAGACAAACAAGATGGTCTTGTAGTTTAGCCCAACAAACTGAAGGGCAGACCAGGTCACGCACCTCACCGAGACGGATTAGAAGCACGGCTTCTGAGAGTTAGTTAGCAGCTCTTTGATATGTGATTTTGCTAATGGTGAATAGGAGAACTAATTGGCCTCATGTGCTGCCTTGGCTTAATTCCTATGTGGCAGGGATTTAGATTTCCATGACAACAGAGCAACCCACTTGAACAAGTGTTTTTTTGGGTTTTTTTTTTACTGTCGACGCGCTTGTCTTCTCTTATCGGTGTGTAAAAGCAGCAGGCTGACTGGTCTCTGACGACTGGTCGAACGAGATGTTCTGAAGCCAAGGAAGAACATTTCATTTCCTATGAATTTTTCACAATAAAAGTCAAAAGCAGGAAATGTAGGGTTTTCTTCATCAGCAGCAACACAACAGGACTCCTACGCAGCAGAGGGTGCAGCACACTAAAGTACCAAGTGTCTTTTAGGGTCATTTGAGTCGTGACAAGTCAACAAGTCATAGCTCAACCACAAGTCTAGATTATAATTAATGTCCCTGAATCATTTCAGCGTTTTCCTTTGTTTACACTGCTGACACCACGTTCCTCGAGCACAGGCCTAATTTTCGTGGCCTTGCTATAACCTCACAAAAGACTTGTTGTTGTGCTGTTGATTCATTCTAATTGGCACTCCGAGTTTACACACCAGGACCTGTTTACAAGTCAAGATGGGACAAACTAAAAACCAGTCATCTGTGTCACCAGGCTGGTCTCGTCCTGGGCTCGGAGACACCTGACCGAGTCACTGGGCTGATCCAGTGAAGGAATACTGCATTGCTTAGTGGTGACTGTAGGCATTGACTATTTGTATGATACGGAATCAAGTCTCCCTTTAAATGATAGTAGGTTGGAAAATATTCATAGATTGGTAGAATGTATGTTTCATTAAAGATTGCCAATTGTTAATCGAATCATTGATTTCTAATAGTGGTTTTGTAGCTAAAGATATCTCCTCATGCTCATCAAGTTCATCTGTTCTCATAATTTTTCAGCCAATTTCCCTGACAATCATGTAATCTCCCAAAATAGGGCTGGAAGCAAGACCAATCTTTTTAAATTTCCATTTCTTCCTGCCTCATTCCCTCTTACGCAGTAATTCTCCCGCTCACACAAAAACACACGGCAGACGACGCTACCGCAGGACGCCATCACACTCGGTGATGTCAGCAATGATCTGTTCAGGTCGTTGTGCCACGAAAGCACAAACCAGAGCCGGCAGAGCGGAGACCTCCCATGATGCCCCACACACGCTATCTATCTATCTAGCCGCAGATCATCGGCAATCTTGGGTGACGCACATCGAGCCATTACGAAGATTGCCAGGCAGCCACAGGGCAGAGCGGAGCGCTCCAACATGTGTCGTTACCTTGATTCAAACCGCACACAACTGAACCAAACAAGAATACTGCAGTGCATTTAAGACCGATGTGGGAGACAATCACAGCCTCTGCTATTGGACACATGAAAACAACCACGAGCATGCATGTGAGGTCCCGCTAATAATAGTGCCGGGAGGTTTTGTCTACCAGCCGTGTCAGTGAATGCAACATGATCAGTGTCAGGGTAAAGCAACATCAACAACAGTCAGGTTTCATTTTAAACTAGGGTTTTGAAACTTGAGCTCCGTCCACACAAGAATGTAGGATGAATTTACATCCACACCTGAAAACACAAAACTCATGAGAGTTAACGTACACTTGGCAAGTACGTACGAAGCAGAATGGCCACTCTGTGGTCACTCGTAGAAATCCCTGGGGAGGGGGGGGGGGCATTTACTAAAAGTACCGTGACTATAAGATGCGCTAGGCAGAGGAAACAGACTGGTAGCTGTTGCAAATAAAACATAACAACAAAGTTGAGCAGTAGCGAGAGCATTATCTATCGCCAGGGAAACCATGGCGACGGGGAAGAAGTACACACATTTAGCAGGGACGCACTCACAAAAGGCAGCCTTTGCTGTGTGTCGTGTATCTGGTAGAAGATGACAAGATGCTTCACTCTGTGCTGGATGTCTGGACGTAATCTGGAGGCAGGAGGGTGGCGACGGCCACACAGACTCAGGCGGTTCACAAGCATTAGCAGTTTTCCAGCTAAGTAGAGTTAAGTAACATGCCGGCCACAGACGTCCTAATGTCGGCTGTTCTCTGGTCAATTTCTCTGGAACAACAACACCAACAAAATTCTGTTAGCAAACTCAACATGGTGAGTAATGCCTAGAACTGCTAAATGCTAAACTGACCTCGGAAAGTACATGACAATGTTTTTTTTTCCCAGGGATCATGTGATGTACTGAACAAGTCATCGTGTTCAGAGGTGTGCTGGCGTACACCTCCAGAGAATCACCACAACAAAGCAAACCTGGAGTTTGGAACTCCACTTACAGTTTGAGCAGTGTGTGAGGCCCAAACATGGTTACAGCTCTGCGATGGAAATAAAAACGTGTTAGGCGTGGATGCAGCCTCAGCATCAGGCACATACACCTCACTAGACGTTCTGACTCTCCTCACCCTCCCACAAACACAGACCTTGAGCACTTCCAGCTTGTCATCAAACTCTCCCTAACAATAGCAACCCAAACAAAAGCCAGCTTCATAAGCCTCCCGCAGCATGCGCCTCCCAGTTAGGTGTGAGCATCTGAAAACTGGGACCCTTTTCACCAAACTTTCCCTCTGTATTTGATGGACCAATAAATATTTGAGTGGGGAACAGCTCTCTGAAGAGATGTTTTATGGCGCCAAATAACAACATCGTCTTCTAGTTGGGGCCTTTGCGCAGCACAGGAGTCTCTAGAAAATGAAATGTTATGGGACTGGGACTTGTAGGGGAAACAGAAGCTTAAAGTAAACATGGTTGTGCCCAAACTCACTTTTATCACCTCCTCCAGCAGACAAACACACAGGTCGTTCCAGGGGGGGGGAAGTGTGTGATGCTTGTTTGCGACTCAGCGGTCCAGCTCCCCCCAAGGTCCGGCGAGCACGTCCCTTTGACAAAGCGTTGAGTCTTACTCCCCCTCCTCTCACAGGATAAGCATTTCCAGCTGGTTTCACACACATTACAAATGAGATTCAATGGTCGCCACAGATTGTGTCTTTCTCTGGCTTTCTCTCCTTCCCTCTCTCTCTCTCTCTCTCTGCTTCTCACAGTGGCTCGCCTTGTCTCCTGAGACAGGGTAGCTAGGGAAACTAGGCCACAGACCGGCCCGCTGAGACAAAAGAGCCCCAAACACTGCACAGCTCTGCTGGGCTCAGCTCTGACAAGCTCCTGTTACACACTACATGCTACACTTTACTGCACATAAAGAAATCGCACGACTTCTCCACAAGCTTTCCTGTTGACTTCAGGAGGCTCATGTTACTTCAAAGTACTCAGTGGAAGCAATAACTGTACATTATATCAAAAACAGTCCATTAAATCACTGTCTGTAAAGAATACACCCTGCGTGGGATTCTTACATGGGGCTGACCTATACAGCACAATTTACATTTCAGTGTTTTACAGCTCTGGTTCCTTTGCTGTGGTCCAAATCAGTTGGCATCAACGTGGAGCGTTAAGGGTTGTTTTCACACTGAGAAAAACTAGAGCACGGCAAAAAAGTGCACCTGCTTACAGGAGGCACAGAGGCTCCAACTAGCAGAGTACACTGGTAGTGGGGTCGGGCCGAGGTCGGATCACATCCAACTCCTGTGGCAGCTGGACAAAGATTGTTGTTGCTATTAAGCTTTGTAAATTTAATTAATTTATTGCTGCAGGGCGCCTAAACAGACTTCTACTGACCTCCACTTTATTAAACTGGAGTCAGAAACTAAAGAAATCTCACAGCTTTGACAAATTAAACTGAAGATATCAGAGTTAGGACACAAAATAAGACATTACTGGGAGAGATTCAAGTGAAACACCGCCGTAAACAAACGCAAAGCACCAAACGAACCCACACAGGTACCAAAGCAGGGCTGGAACCAACTACCAAGCAGACTGATCATGCAAAATCACTGGAATTTAAAGCTGTAGTACATGTGATTGTTTCATTTGTTGCGCCACATTGGTTATTTGTTGTTATGTCTGCAATGTCAAGTATTCGATTCTGATTAGGATGTTAAATATGATTTGGGCTGATTTTTTTTTTCTTTTACCCAAAAACATCAACAAAAGGCGCCTGCGTATGATGGAAGATTTCCATTCTTCCTGCACTCTCCCTCTTTGCCACTGCCTCTGAATGAGCATCAATAGAAACCATACCACTGTTTTCCAGTCACAACTCTCCACTTCAGAACTCCAGTTTATATCAAAATGAAAAGAAACTTTATGTTATTGGCGCTATTATCAGCAAACTAGCTAAATCAGTGCGACAGCAGTCCCTCTCACTAGTGAAGAGTGCTGGTTCATGACGATTTGTGGGTCTGACAGTGAAGGATGGTCTCACCACTGCAGGGACATTTGACCTGGAGGGGAATTCTGGGATGATTTGGGGACGCAGGGCTGTTATCAGCGGAGAACCTGCAGCCAGCATGCTGCACCGTGCCGGCAGACCAGCAGGTCCTGACCGTCGCGTGCCTGACCACTCGCCAGCAGCCGTGACCGGTCAGTGCTCATAGTCCACGGCCACAACAGCTTACGTTTAAATCTGCAAATTGTAGGTTTAATCCAGATAAAACTACCACAGATTAAAGTTTGTAACACTCACCTAGCAGCTACTTAGAATGCACATAAACACAAGTACTACACGAATACTACACTAATAACCACAGTCCTCTGCTCTTCTCCACAAGAAAATACTGGGGGGCGACACATATGATCCTAAGGCTGAACTCACGCAAATAAAAACTAATAGTTTTTTGACCAACTCAAGTGAGGAAACTGGCAAATCTGGCAGAGAGAAGTTGAGAGAGCTTCTCAAGTTGAATCTCAGTCGACCCGGGGGATCCTGGCAACCCGGAGGGCTTCACTAATATTCTCAAACACGAAAGTCTCTGAATATGTTTTCATCTCGACACGAACGCTACTTCATCTACACAGTTGGCCCAGGCCCAGGAGGACCACTCGGATCTGTAAGAACATGAACTGGAATGAGAATATACACCACTGTAGCACAGTGAGATGCTTTTCACCTCAACATCAAGTCTGAATTATTATTTCACTCTTTAATTCTGTGCTTATGTGAGGATGAAATAAACACAGTAATTGTCACACAGCAAACCTGGGGTCAGATGACTATCCCAGCAGCTTCCAACAGCTGGTGGCTAACTGCAACCCAGCCTCCATGTGGAGGCTGTTGTGTACTGTACTTGAGGAGTACCGGAAGGCATCAGTGTGCACACACAATGCACAAAGAGCGTGAGGAAGAGAAAGAGAAAGTTTCAATAGAAACCCATTTCTTGGTTTTGCCCTGGGGGCCCTGTACAGTGATGCTTCACCAGTGTGACAGTCTAGGGACCAGTTCCATACAGCCACCTCATACTGTAGCTCAGCAGGAAATCATCCAAGTCAGGTTCATGCATGCGGTTTCGTCCCGAGCGTGAAAATGGCTTGAATAGAGAGCTGAGGCGAACATTTTGTCAGATTTCATTCATAAAAATCAGGTGTACATTTGCTAGCTCCAAAATGAGCATCATAATAAATCTAAATCTTCCTTAAACAGATTAAATGAAGGGAGGATTTGGTGCAAAAATACTACCAGCTGTACCTAATAAATTGGTAAGTGCATGCATGGCGAGAGCTTTGTGACTTCCTCTTTTCGAAACAGAACAAGTGTGCTAATTGTGCCCGGCTCATACCGCTAGACTCAGGGGTCTGCAAGTCTGTAATTGCATATGAGCAAGATCCTGTTCTTTTCATGGCGGTCATTTATTATGACTTGTTTATGAGCTGGAAATAGGAGGTGAGCTGAAGCCGTGGTGTGCGCAGCTTCTACACAGACGCTTGCTCAACACAAGAGGGGTATTGATGAGCACAGCCACAGGAGACAAGGATCAGGAGGGTAAGAATAATCACTGAAGCCTGTCTGGAGATTTGCTCCAAAGGTGGAAGAGAAAGTGTCTTACTATCCTGATAAATAAATAAATAATATAATTAATGTATATAAAACAACTGACGATAACACATTAACGCGGAATATTGGACCGACACATTATGGGCCTGGACAGCTATCAAACAAGCCCCGTGACGGGATCATTTTGCACCGACTGATGAAGATCCCGAGACACCATTGAAAGCTCAAAAGCAGCAACTTAAACGAGCCTCGCTGTGACATCATGGGCTCAGTTGGCCGCCAGTGAACTTGAGCGTTTTCACTGAACATCACCTCAGAACTTGACTTGAACTCATGGACAAAGATATGATACGTGCCACAATAAATGGGTCACAATAGGAAATGATCACCATTTATTTTGGTATACGATTTACAAAAATGTTTAAATGAATGCACAAAATACAACTTGCTGTGCATCGCCTGGACTGTCTGATATTATGTAAATCCCATTCTAGTGAGAACCCAGCAGACACACGACTGTGCAGCAACATCTACAGGAGTGTGCGTATCGATACCAGGAGCTGGAATGTCGACACAGTATCATGACTACAAATATCAGGATTTATGGCTGGATTGATTTTTATGGCACGGCCCTGCTTAGAGATGAGTTTTGATGTACGGAGAGGAATATTTGAACTAAGTTCCGGGTCTTTACACTCAAGTCCTCAGTCAAAACAGTGACAAGTCTGAAACTTTGGGTTTCAAGTCCTGAACAAGGGCTCATTATTGCGTTCATTATGAATGTAAATACCACCGCAGAAGCAGGGATGCATGATAATATCAGCATGTCATCGGTTTCTGCAGATGTTTTTATTCATCTTTTTAATAAAGCGGTATCAGTCTGCTGGCTGATATCCCGATCAGGTCCCTTCTGCTGCTACTTCTCAATAGTTACATGTTTTTAAAGTAAATGTAAGTATCATTTCAGCCTGTATTTACACTGATAATATCAACATTGGAAAATGTCACCTACTGCTATCAGCATATGTGCAAAAAAACAACAATCCAACATAGGCACACTTGATTAGTGATAGATACTAGTGTATGAAATAGAAGAGTGGGAGCTCAAGTCTTCCATGAGAAAAAGTTCAAGTCCAAGTGAAGTCACTGGTGTTGAAGTAGTTTTTCCTCTGACTTCGATTGAGTCTGAAGTCATGCAATGTGTGACGAGTCCACAGGTGCAGTGGTGATGCAATGAGGAGGAACCGTCTGAGATGTTACCCAACACGAGTGTCGTTACCTGCTGGGGTTACAGGGTTTTATGTTGCATGGCTTCGGTTCGACGTCAGCGTAGAAACGCACAATCAAGACGTTCACGGGATGATTTTTTTTCTCTCTCTTTTTTTTAATTCAATAAAAATGCAGGATCGACTGGTATTGCATGAACTTGAGAATACTGGATGAATCACTTCAACTAGAACTGCATGAAAAGCAGCCAGACAGATGCACCACACAAGGGTGATGTATCCACGGATGACCTGGACAAGCTGCATTAGCAGATATGATGGGACACAGGTATGACAGCTCCGCCATGAACTTATGCCAGAGTGTCATTGAGCTCCTCGCACAGCAGTTCGGACACATTTATGGAGCAAACGCAACGTTCGGGGGTCCTGTAAGACCGGGAACAGGCCACACTGCTCTCAACTCCAACTGGAACAAGGTGGCATTTAGCTGACATCGATGAAGATGAGAAACTCACGTAGTGTTTGGACGGATTGCGCCTCTTCTCCACGTCCACCACTTTCACGTCCAGCACCGTCCGGAACTGCATCTTGACCCTGCAAAAGCTATGCATAAACGCGGCGGGCGGGCGGGCAGGCAGGCGGCTGCAGCAGCTCCTATCACGGCAGAGAAATCACAACATTCATCGCTGTGTCATTTCACAAGCGCCCACTTTGGCAGCTCCCATCCGTTGACAAAACGATCATCAATCCGATTAGAAACTTATCAATAGTCCACCTCGGCGGTACACACGGCGCCCAGTCTCCAGGCAGGGATCTATTTTCACGCTGCCCACAGACACACGGGCTGGCCAGCGGCGGAGGAGGCACTGATGAAGGCGGTCACCTTAAAAATAGAAAAAAGTGAAGCGAGTTCCTTTGTGTCTGCCTACAAAGGGGGCATCTGCATACCTGGAGGTCACGGTGTATGAATGGAGGCTAGCCGGTACATCCAGCGCCAAACCCCTCCTGCGAGCTCCAGCAGGCGCAGTGAATTTAGGGAAGGAGTGGGACGGGCTTCGCTCACGTCCTCGGGGCTACTTGGAATAAAGCACTCAAGAAAAAAAATATTTGGCTTCCTCCAATCAGATATGTGCCTCTGCGAGCCGCCGATAGACGGCGTGTTCGCTCGGTAAATAACTTTCCTCCCCGCAGGAGGGGAAGTGAAAGGTGTTAAATATGACGATGGGTTCCCATTGTAGCTGCTTCATAAAGACGTCCCACTCGGCTGTGGAGGAAAACGTGACACCGGAGCTTACAACCACTTTAACACTACGCAGGCTCTGAGTCATGAGCTGCTTTCTGGCCGGAGACACCAACAACTGGAACTATGGATACAGATGTTTCGCGGGCGACCAATCAGCAGCGTCCTGCTCGATATGATGGAGCCAATTAACGACTAAACGCTGCCCCCCTGTGGCCACCGTCTGTAAGCGTGCTCATGGACGACTTCAAACTTTCCTCCCCTCCAAAGAAAACGGATCCATTGAGATGGTTTTCTGAACATCCAGAGCCTCGTCAGGAGCACCTTTTCAATCCTCCATGAACTCATCGTTTTATTCTGCTAGCAGCTCCTAACATCAGCTGTAATGATGTCAATGAAAATATTTAAACATTTTAAAACATTCATACATTTCAAGTTCCCGGGAGGTTTCATGTTTTAACTGCAGCCTTCTGATAAATTATTAGGGATGCTGATCAATATTTGATCAATAATTTCCAGGGCTCGTGCCTTTAGAGAACGTTCACCTACCTTTGAGAAGAACATTCTGGGAAAGAGCGAAAACGATACAAACATAGCACATCATATTCTCAGAGCAAGACATTTTAGCTGGGTGTGCTACCATTTCGAGCCTAAGGCTGGAATTCCAGCTGGACAGCTGCTCACGGGGCCCCACAGCTCCCCTCCAGGGGCCCTAAAAGCTCCAAGCTTACTGTGTGTCAGTTGCTTTGTAGTGATAATTTGAATATGCATGGAAAAATTAACAATGGCCCCAGGGCCCCAGACCTGAAGGGCTTCGCTGGCAACTGGTTTCTTTACCAAATAAGAAGATGGACATGTCTCCACAGTGACCCTGCAGCTGTGCTTTGCCACGGTGAATCTCTTTATGGTATATATCACGTAGTATCGGTTTTGGCATGAAACCAAATTCAAACTAGAAGCAGTTGGAGGAGCAATGAGGCCCTTTGCAGCAACAAGATCGCTGCGCAGCATCCACTTGGCAAGAGCTGCCATTTTTTAATTCATCGCAAAAAAATCCCCCCAGCAAAAGGAAAACTTCAGCATTCCCACTAAAATCATGAGTCAAATCACAATCAGATCTTGTGACGGACAGAAACGGCTGTTGTTTACTGCAGCGTGAGACAGCTCATATCTAGAGAGTAACTTTGATACTCTGATAAAGGAAATGCATGGTGGGCAACATTAACAGAGAGGGTTTGGCAGTTGTGCGTGTATTGTTTAATTGTTCTTGTGGGAAACTTTATGAAAAGACTTCGAGAGAAACAGGAAACTCTATTCCCAAAAGCGGCAAGAGTTAGAGGAGCACCAGTTGAGGGGGGTTCAGGGGTCCTGGGGGGTTAAGCCTCCAAAACATTCATCTTCGGCCATTTATTTATTTAGATGGAGAGTGAAAAAGAACGACGGCTGATGACTTAGGCTGCTTACGTAAAAAGTCAGCTTTGAAGCTTCCCTGACAGCTGTTACAGCTTCACATACATTTAAATTGAGGTCATTTATAAAATATTAGTATTATAAAATACAACAAAAACGTGCAGCAAGTGTAGGGCTTGTGCACCCTATTTACATGATCGATTAAGTCAATACAAACAGCACGACCAGGTCCAACTAATTAGAAGTTCCCATTTTAGAGTGATAAGCTACGCTGGCCCTTCTTCACTCACATGAAAACACAGTATAATAGTTTTCGCTGGTGCTGATGATGTCACTGTTGCACTCCAGTGATTTGAGGACCAGCTCCAGTGCCTCTTTGCTCACATTGAGACAGAACCGCTGCCTCACTGCAGCCAGGATGTGAAGGATGTGGCAGCCCTTGTCAGCATCTGCAGACACACGTGGAAGCAGCTGTCAGCACGCAGGTCAAGCAGAGCCGGGGTCAGTCATCCAAGGGAAGGGAATCAGGGCAACCACAGAGATCAACTGTTTAATAATAATAATAATAATAATAATTTAATAATTAATAAGATCTTTGGCAAGCTAAAGCCTTTGGCTCCGTAGTATTCTGTCAGAATAATTACTGCCATTCTTAACATTCTGCATCACAAAGGAAAGTTGTTGCTCTGCTCCATCTTCATCTGGAGCAAACGTGACATCTACTTACACTTGGTTCTCCTGGAGTCCTCCCTGAGAACATCTTTTACCGCCATGAGCAGACCTTGATCCTGCACAGTCACCTGGTCAGAGACGACAGCATCAAACACACGCTTCCATCCACCAAGAGGAGCCAGTAATCACTCCTAATCATCTGAGAGATTTCTTACTGAATAGACTTCATCCTGCGACTTGACCTTTCGGTAAACGACACCCTCGTTCTGTAGAATCTGTAAGGCCTCTCTGAGAAGCTGGCGCAGCTGCTGGCATGCAGACGGACCGGCCACCGGCTCCTAAACAGCCAAACACCGTCACACATACAAACCTGCTGAAGTTCAGCTTGAAATACCACAATATCACAACGCTTCAGTCAATATGTGAATCCTTAATGATATCACTTCCTATCACCCATCACACAAAAGGTACTCTGAATAGGAAAGGGCCAACTGTTCATTTCACCGACACCTCACACTCAAAACCTCCCTCACTGGCCCTTTGACAACCTAAATCCTTCTAGCTCATCCTGGAGACCCAGTGGACAACTGAGCCGGATTTGATGAGGTTCCCTCAAAGCATCGCAGCGATATTGTGTCAACAAAAATTGGGACGCATGTACGCACAGACAACTCAAAAAAAGAACTCTTCCAGCCGACTGTTTTCACTGGTGCAGGGGCATAAGAAGATTCAGGGTTTGGGGGGTTTTTAATCGCCGATCCACTTCTGATGGCTCCTTAAATCTAACTTTATAGTCAGCAGAGACGTAAAAAGACAGATTTGACCAAACTTGGGACAACAGGGGCAAGATACAGCTTCTTGTCTCTAAACCCGCAGCAGACCAAAGGAGCAGCTGATACTGACTGACTGTGTTACTCTGTTGTCAGTAATCTAATTGATGATGAATTAAATATTAATTTTAGTAACATTAAAGTTGGTTTTTTTTCCAGTAAAATACATTTACACTGTTGTTGCTGAAGGGACTGTTCAAATTTACAGATTAATTTCATTCAGTAAGAAAAAAAGATGGGTTTATCATTTTAGATCGAAAAATTGTTTGAATATTACGAACGCACCAGATAAATAAGGCCATGTCAGACGAGATGTTATGGGCACTGACTGGGTTTGACGCTGGGAGCACTGGACACTGCATCCCGTCTTCAATGCTCTCTACACAGGCTTTCTGACAATTGTGCATGAACAGTAAAAACAAAGACTGCAGAAATATTCAAACAAAATTTGAGAAAAAGGAATAAAAAAAAAAAAACCACTCACTATCACCTCTTGAGTTACAAAGTGGTATTACAAGAACCACAAGCTGCCTAAGCTCAGATTTCTGCAATACAATACATAGTTAAATTTGATATAAATTCCAGACTGTTATTTCTTCCCATTCTGCTAATAATATTAGAACATTTCAAGTTAAAATATCTTCACTGGTTCCTTTAAATACAGGGCTTATATACATTTTAACCAATAAATTTACATTAATTTTTCACCTCTATGAGGAAAACTTTAACAATGAAAAAGTCTCTGTCTCTGAAATCTGTTTAAACATTAAAAAATAAATTCAAATCATGTAACAGTTTAACAGCATATATGTAACTAAACTTAATGACAAGCGATGTGATTCTATACTGCATAAATATATATATGCAGTACCTCAATACTCACCAAAAGACATTCCCAAAGTTGAGCTTACAAGAAGTACATGCACTCTAAAATTCAGGTATTTGTGAATGATGTTTCCATGACTTTTCCAAAATGTTTCTGGTTTCGTGGGTTTCTTTTTTCCCCAAAAACTTTTCCAGACCTGGAGAGTGCTCCTTAAATTCCATGGATTTTACATGACTGAATCAACCCTATAAATGCCACCCTCCTGGACAGCACCTCCAGCCCTGCTAGCATTTATTTTGTTCCTCCATCACTCTCTGCTAAGGACTCTTCAGGTACATCTCTGTTATTTGGAAAAGACTCGCACGTTGTTATCCTGGCTTACCTGCTCTGCTGGTGCTGTCTGGGTCCGGCTGGAGACAAGAGTTTGCAGGAGGTCCTGCACATCATAGGGCCTGAAACTGGTCACCGACTTCTGCTTCAAGAAGTCCTTGATGATATTTGTTGCCTTGCTGAGGGAACTGATGGTGGCGTCACTGAAAACCAGATAAAGAGCGTTCTAGATGTCTGAGGTGATACAGACACATTTCCTCACAGCGGGAATCACTGTACCTTGTGGCGTTCTGTTGCAGCTGGAGTGGTTTGTCATAGCACTTCCTGTAGAGCTGAGGAACCTCCATCATCCATTCTATCTGCACCGCCATCACTGGGTCGTTCACTTTATCTGGAACACACACATCCACAGACACACACATGATGAACAGCAAGTGGGGGGAGATGGAGTGTACTCTCACATGAGGAATGTGGGGTTGTGTATGAGTTGAGGCACATTTATGGCACGATGAGATGATATTTCAGAGAGGATAAAGAACGTCCTTTCTTTGCCCGACACTTCAACTGTGTCTGTGTGCGCGTGTGTGGTTGTTGTTTTTTTTAAGCATTTGTTGTTACATAGGGAACAAACTCAGTTAAAAACAGAATTCATTTTTCGTAGAAGTAGACTGAGTATTTGTCACCCCCCGCACACACACACACACACACACACACACACACACACACACACACACACACTCACAGTAAGAGGAGGCCGTGATCTCTCTCTGCTGCCTCGACGTCTTCACCGGCCCCCTGACACGGAGCAGCTCTCCGATCTCCAGGCAGCAGCGACTCTGCTGGGCCTGTCTCAGCTTCTTCAGCTCTGCCACCAGGTTGAAGTCCCCCTGAGCCCCGTCACTAGGTTTTACTTTCGCTGGAGATAGAAAGCAGGACAGCGTGTATGTGCATCAGTTAAATTATTATGACACTGCAGGGAAAACAAATGTGAAATATGAAAACATAATACGTTGCACTCTTAATCACTACACATAATATCATGTGACCAGCAGATAAAATATGACAGACTCACTGATAATGACGGCGCAATGTCAATTTCTTTTTGTTTGTCAGCATACAGGAGAGAGCGGGAGGGCTTATTTAGGTTGAGTGAGGGAGTGTTGATGCTAGGAATTACTAAGAAGCACGTAATGTTGAGATGTATATCATGATAAGTAGTGCTGCATCAATTCCTCTAGGATTCACCTCCACCTTTTTATCGAAACAGGCGTGTGAATTCATGCGGCTTCATCTTACCCATCAAGACCACACAAGCAGACCAATGATGAGATCCATACATATGCAAACTCACATTTGTCAGGCTCCGCCTCCTCTTTCTCAAGGTAATTTTTCCAACACAAGCAGTTTATTACACCCGTGCCATCGTCCACTGTCAACAGAAGGAAATGTAGTCACAAGCATCACATCATTTGAGTGCTTCTGCACAGCAACGGGTGAGCATCGTACACGTGCCAGCTGACACAAAATCTGTCAGACATCATCGATGTTCACCTTGAGCATGAAGGGTATCCCTTGATGTGTATGCATGTATAGCAATAATCCAACTATTGCTCTTCTAAACTGGACAATATTTCCATTATTTGTTTTTGTACATGAGCCTCTTTAGCAATATTCATTCATATTCCTGTTTACATGCTACAAGCAAAATGTGACAGGATTCAAACGATGACTGCCCACATTACGGCCCCACGTTTCCTTCCAGAATTTGACTTGAAATCTTGGTGTCATGCTACAACTGGTTTTGAGTGTTTTTGTGATGATGATGCAAGGCTGAGCTTAAAGACGGTGTTTAAACACTCACCGGAAGCTGGAGCACACACCTTTAACAGGTTCAGTGCCATACAGCATCAAAAAATGCTCAGAAAACACCAATAGGATTTCATAGTGCCATTATGATAACATGCCAGCTTCTGGAAAAATTAGCTAGTTTGCCATCTTCCCCAGAGCCAGACAAGAAAATAGATACCCTCTGTGCGTGAGTTAGGGCGTTTAGACGCACTGCTGGTTAGCTTAGCACGATGAATGCTAGTGGATGGACAGGTTAGCATCCCTCCATCAAAAGTCATCAAATGTACTTTTCTACAAAAAAATGTATTCCTGCATCAATAAAAGAAGGGTTTTGTATATCACTGGCCATGAAATAATAATCTAAAATTATGAGGCATTGTAATTTTAGAATTAGACACATAGCCAGAACTACTTTACCAGCTGTGAGCAGTGATTTGACGAAATACCACAAAACTTCAGCAAACGAAAAGAAACAATGGTTGACGAGTCGAACACTCTGTTAGAGAGGATGAGGAGGATCACTTCTGGACAAACCAAGACCCTGGTCCTGATCTGGCCAGAATACACAGAGGAGAAACTGCAGGTTTTAATAGCTGAGTGGACAAGACAGAGCACTGCTAACCTACCCATCCACTATTATTATTATGCTAAGCTAACTACAAGTCAGCTGGTCTCTCCAGGTCTCAGCTCACAAACCCAGAAACCGAAGAGATGTGTATCTGGAACCATCTTGTCTGGCTCTGGGGGAAAATAGCAAAAAAGGGTATTTCCCAAAAAAGGTGGCGTGTTTATTTGAAGATGTATGCGAATCTGCAGCACACATCAAAAATTGAAATCTTGCACGTATTGTTTGATTATTGCTTACTCTTACAATGACTTTATTCAGGTTAGGGTCATTAGAAACTGCAGTTAACGTGGTAGCATCTTACTCCAAGAATTGTCAACACACCTCAGGACATTACCATCCACGTAAACCTAGCCAGAGTTTTGCTCACTTTAATACAGTGGACCCAAAAAACAGCATTCACTGTGATGAATCATTGATTCATACAGCATCAACATTATTGTTTACACAACACATAACGCTGACAGCTTCTGACAAATGATTCTACACAACAGTTTCGCTCCATACACAATTACCTCCGTAGCAGAAGAAGTCGTCTCTTTCTCTCTTGTACACCACAATCCCGAGAACATCCACTTTGTAGATTGGATGCGAATTGTAAAAGTAAATGCCTAAAGACACATGGAGGGACACAGAGCAAAAAATGAATACTCTCAAAGCAGCTGCTGTCATCATCAGGCATCAATCCCTGAGTTCCCACAGGAGCCAGCTGTCCTGTCAGAAGGGGCTGATCCTGGACTGCTTCTCATTTTATAGAAAACTTAGCTTGGAAGGCTGGTCAGACCTCAGTGATAGAGGTTTGGAAATGGATCGATATGGCTGTTAAATCTTAAGCATATTACGTTACTGACACGTACTGCAATTACATTTCTTTAGATAGGATGTGCAGTCACAAGTTTTATTCTGGAAACGCACTGGGCATTTCACTGCTATCTAATAAACTCATTATAATAAATTAGAATTTTGGTTAGATATTCTATCACCTGTTCAGTTACCAGGAGGTCAGACACCGAGACATGCGATGTCACTTTAAAGTTAGTTAAAGGAACTGCACTTAACTGGTTCAGGTCATATTTACTAGGTCGATCTCAGTTTGTACTCACTAATGATAAACCCTCGGAAACCACTGCAGTCACTTATGGTGTTCCTCAAGGCTCTGTGCTTGGACCAATCCTCTTCACCCTTTATCTGCTTCCTCTCGGTCACATTATTAAGAAACACTCAATTCATTTTCACTGTTATGCTGACGACACACAGCTGTACTTATCAATGCATCCTCATGAAATAAATCAGCTGACTAAACTGGAGGCCTGTCTGAAGGAGATAAAAACTTGGATGACCCTTAATTTCCTTTTATTAAACTCCGATAAAACTGAAGTCCTCGTCCTGGCCCCAAAACATCTTAGGAGACACCCTATCTAATGAGACAGGTACCCTGGAAGGAATTACCTTGGCCCCCAGCACGACCGTAAGGAACCTAGGAGTTCTTTGATCAGGATCTGTCCTTTAATGCCCACATTAAGCAAATTGCTAGGACTGCTTTCTTTCATTTACGAAACATTGCTAGGATCAGACACATCCCGTCTCAAAAGGATGCAGAAAAACTAGTCCATGCTTTTGTCTCTTCCAGGCTGGATTACTGCAACTCCCTCCTACCAGGCTGGACTAATAAGTCCCTAAAGACTCTCCAGCTGGTCCAGAATGCTGCTGCCCGCGTGTTGACGAGAACTAGTAGAAGAGACCATGTCTCTCCTGTACTGGCTTCTCTGCATGGCTCCCTGTCAAATTCTGAATAGAATTCAAAATTCTCCTTCTAACATACAAAGTCCTCAACAGTCAGGCACCTTCATACCTGACAGAGCTCCTAGTCCCCTATGATCCAGCTAGAACCCTTCACTCCCAGGATGCAGGGTTACTGCTGGTTCCTAGAGTTCTAACAGTAGAATGGGAGCCAGAGCCTTCAGCTAACAGGCTCCCCTCCTGTGGAACCGTCTCCCAGTTTCAGTCCGGGATGCAGGCACCCTCTCGACCTTTAAGAGCAGACTTAAGACCTTCCTTTTTGATCAGGCTTACAGTTGGGCTGCTTAGGCTGGCCCTTAGATCTGCTGCTATAGGCTTAGGATGCTGGGGGATCTCCAATGGTGCACTGGGCTTCTCTCTACTCCTCTCTGTCCTCCTATATGTGTCATACATAAATCATACTCATACATATTACTAACTCGTCTTCTTCTCCGGAGGCTCCCCTCATACCAGATCCCGGTTGCTGCTGGAGGAGGCTGCAGACCTGAAAAGGCTCAAGCTGCCACCCGTAGCTCCACCTGTTCACGTCCCCGTCTGTCCATCAGTCTCTTCCTTTCTCCCACTCTTTCCTTCTGTATATCTGTCTTCCTCCATTATCTGTCTCTGCCCTGCTCTCCTGCTCTCTTTCCCCCCAACCGGTCACAGCAGGAGGCCGTCCCCATTGAGCCTGGGTCTGCTCGACGTTCCTGCCTGTTAAAAGGATATGCTTGCTCATGGAGAAGTGTTGGGAGTAAATTCATTGAAGGAGCGTGGTACTAGACCTGCTCTACCTGGAAAGTGTCATAAGATAACTTTTGTTGTGATTTGGCGCTACACAAATAAAATTGACCTGACTTGACTATCGTGTTCAAAACAATAAAACGGAGCATATGACAGATACACCTGCGTGTGTACTGAGGCTAACGTTGGCGTTACCTGGCACCTGACGGGACTCGGTCATCTGGAGAATATCCCTGACATACAGCCTGGCGAAGGCACTAAAGATCGGGTCCAGTCCCCACAAGATGGAGGAGAGCTCTTCCGTAGGGTCCGTGGTGGCTGCCTGCATTTTATCATCTCCGCTGAAGCAGAGGATTTGGCTTTACCTCAGTCTCTTTCCGTTTTGAGTGTTTAGCAACAACGTCGCAAAAGTTAAGCTAGCTGCGGCTGCCCAAATAAGGGTCACGTGACGCATGCTAAACGTTTAAAAAGCATATTTTTATTTTTAAATCGACATCGAAGCGATCGTTTGTTTACCTGTTTGAGTGAATGTAGTGGCAGAATGCAACCATTTTAAATTAAAAAAAAGTCTTTAAAAGTTTAATTTGCATTTTACCGTCCGCTCCGAAAAAGCGCGCCCCTGTTTCGCGAGGGTGTCTGGGACATGTCGTTTTACAGACACAAAGCGTTGAGCGCTCTGCTGAGGCGGTCTGGAGTGCTCGTCTACAGCCAGACACGTGTTACAAATAACGGTTCACAGATTAGGGGGTCTCAAACATGTCCCCGATTCGACGTGAATGATCCGAACGGGTCCCGGTGCACGGTGTGTGTATGTATCTATGGGTTCGGTCTCCCGTACAGGTGAGGGCAGCAGAAGATTCGAAACGACCCCTATCGCTCACTCCGGCACGAGGACTTGACAAGAGAAGAGAGAGAAAGAACGGTTCTCTGTCTGGCGTGCGTGCGCGCGCGTGGACGCGCGTGGACGCGCAGGGACAGTAAATCCGCTAGACTACTAAACCCTTCCCACACCAAGGAAAGATGACGGGTTTTGCAGTTTTAGCGATTGTTTACTGTACGGAAGAACTGTAACGTTGCCCCTTCCTATCCTCCACGTTACTCATGCGCGTCTTCTGTGGAATACAACTGTTCGGGAGAGGACGCCTCACTCCTTTTTTTCCCTTTGGTTGGGGGGGAAAAGCAGCCCACAGGGTAGTCGGGCAAGTGGGTCGGCAGGAGTTGGAACAACGACGAGCTTCCCGTCCTGCTTTGTACTAGGTGACGGTTTGAGTGGCTTTTTAAAGTCGAAAGCGTTTATAATAACCTTTTAGTTGTTTTTTTGGGGGATTAAGAATGATTGAGAAAACTGGGAGAGAGAGCGATTCCCTGGACTGGACCGAAGAGTGTCAAAGGCTAAGCTAGGCTGTATGTGTGTTATCAGAGCTAACGTGACACTGCTGGGAACAAATGGATGTTAATCACTAAGGTTAGCCTGGATCCATGTTACCACCAAGACTGAAGTTACGATAAACAAACAAACAGTCTCAACTTTGAATTCCTCTCTCAACTTTCTAGTTGAATGACCAAGGAGTCAGTATGTCGTTTTTTAATTTCCGTAAAATATTTAAATTGGGAGCCGAGAAGAAGAAGAAACAATACGAAAACGTACGCAGGGATGAAAATCCAGAGGAGATATGGGACATTATTGGTGAACTGGGAGATGGAGCGTTTGGAAAAGTGTTCAAGGTAGGTAGTCCAACTGCTTGACCTGCGTGTTCTGAATGTGGGCCAATGTTTTGTAACCTCCCTATAGCCAGAAGCCCTACGTGATGGTGCCAGCACTGTCATCTGAGCCTGGCACTACTGAGACCCACCCACCATCTGCAAACCATTACTGCTGCAGCCCTGTGACAGGAGAACCATCACACGGACTGCTGAGGTCCTTCTCTGGGGAAGGGGTCTATTCGTGACAGGCTTCTCCATCACGAACTCTCATACATCAGCAGGGGTCGAACCTGGGAGGTTTTCCCAAGCAGGCAGCTCCATGCACGTTTATTAGAAACTTCCCAGCTGTTTTCAGCAGCCAGGAGGAGCTGAACCAGCGACCACATTGGGATGAGTTAACACCAACATGCTGACAATCCCAGTGAGCACTGATTAGTCATTACTGCTCTCGCCAATGAACACTGTGTGGGTCTAACTTGGCCTTCATTTTGACCTAAAAACACCTGTACAGTTTTATGACTTTGGCTCAGATTGGATGCTATCAGGGTGACAAAATCTTTCAGACAGCTACAGATCATCCATAGAAACAAACAGAACCTCTGAACTGAGGTTTAGATAAAGTTTGAATGCTTGACTTTGAATGATTTTTCTTCCTGTTGCGCAAAAGAGGTAATAAATAACAAAGGCACATAAAGCATCAGCATCATCATGATTTTAAGCATCTCCATCACATCAGACAAGAATTTCCTTTGTTGTTGCTGCCACAAACAGTTGGCATCTCTCTGATATGATATTATTGATTATTTGAACAATTTTATCTGAAAACTGATAAGGTTCAGGGGACTGTGATTGATGTCGAATGTGCCCATTAACAGAATCGATTACTTTCATACCACAAACTCGCAAAAAGCAACTGAAAATAATCCCTTCTTTTCAAAAACAACAAAATAAAAATGACTGCGGAGGTGTGGAAAAGGTAGAGCAGACATTCAGTAAGAGTTTCAAAATACAGATGCACCTTAGATGATGAATCAGGAAGCGGTTCAATAATTAGATAGATTTTCAGAAAGGACGCCTGGCTTCAAAGCAATCTCCTTGTCATCATTTTAATGGTTTGACCTTAATGTTTATCTGTAGCCAGAAGCCTAATTTGCCTGCCTGACAGAAACTGTTATCTCACAGGAGAGCGCTACAAAGTCAGATACCAGGAGCTCTGTGGCCAATGAAAACTGTTTGCTTTGCTTTTTTGTTGATTGTTGCCAAATTCTGTTTTTGGGGCCTCAGAAATAGACTGACTTACCCAAGATTTCATCCTGGTGTTACTTGGTGTCATTCGTACACTAATCTTCTAATCTTCTTGCACAATGATTTGGTCACAGGTTGCATTCCAGACCACCAGCAGGACTCACATGAGCTACATTCACAGTTGGAAAAAGGAGAAACTGCCACGAAAGCTGTCTCTTTATCGTTAGAATTTCATGTTTCTGCAACTGGTTGTGGTTCGGCTCCATTAGGTCTGCTCAGGATCGATTGCTGTGCAGCCATACCAGTTTAAATGCCCCACTGCATCGACGCACCACTTTGATAGTTACCGGTATATTGATTTGTCATGAAACACAAGCTGTCTACTTTAGCACTGAGTAATAGATTATCATTATTTTTCGTGGCGTGTATAGCAGACCACAGAAAACGGCAGGTCACCAGGAAGTAGCTGCATCCCATATCGCTGTGGCGACCTCATTTAGCACATCCTGCCAGAAGGGGGGCCAAAACAAACAGAAGAAATTTCCACTTCAACAAGAAATGTCTCTCGGCCTTCTGACTTACATTGACCCACTGCTAAGCAGAGTGTTTATTTGTTGCTTTTAGATACTCTTTTGATGCAGTTTTTTTTTGGGGGGGGGGGGTGTTTTTTTCTTGTTTAAGGTCAAGACCCGTATACAGTTAGAAAATATGTCTGTCTGTACTTGATCATGACGCTGGATGAGCAAGAGCTGAATTAGAAACAATTACCATGCGACCCCTAATAACATTTGTGTCTTCCAGGCTCAGAACAAACAGACTGGCGTCCTCGCTGCCGCCAAAGTTATTGACACAAAGACAGAGGAAGAGTTGGAGGACTACATGGTGGAGATCGACATCCTTGCCTCTTGTGACCATCCAAACATCGTCAAACTGCTTGATGCTTTCTATTACGAGGGCAAACTCTGGGTGAGTAGAGGGAAGAGCTCCCTGGAGTGACAGTGACATCAGTGTTTACTCAAGAGGAAAATATGGACCAACTGGAAGACAGTGATTGAATATAGACTATGCAGTCAGTAATGTGTTTTCTAGCTCAGCTTGCACAGAGCAAAAGCTGGAGTGACGGTAAAATACCGGTTTCAATTTTTCAGTTTATGTTGCTGTAAATGCCATTGTTTGTGTCAGCTAATAATTGGCCACTGTCGGCTCTGCATGCCTCACTTCACTATAAATGCGAGGGTTTTACAGTTAATGCAAATGTTATGTTCGCTGTAGCTTTCTTATCAAATTTTGAGGCCAAAGTTCTCATGCAGAAAAAATAGCTTTTAAAGCTGTTAATCATCATACCAGTTTATTATCTGTCAACCACTGATATAAAGTGCTGCAGGGTGGGTGAATTTTTGTAGGCCAACCTTAGGCAGAGTTACCGTCACCCCGGATTCCCTCGACGGACCACCAGTGAGATTACGACACTGGATTTTGAATCATTGCAGAAAAAAATGCTGGATCGAAAAAAATGAGACTTGCACGTTTTTTTTCATAATGATAATCTTCATAAATGAACATGACTCTTTCTTTTAAAGCATA
The DNA here is from genome assembly GCF_037954235.1 of Aulostomus chinensis. NCBI lineage: Eukaryota > Metazoa > Chordata > Actinopteri > Syngnathiformes > Aulostomidae > Aulostomus > Aulostomus chinensis. The sequence goes on along the minus strand of NC_141327.1, from coordinate 3,663,786 downwards.
AATGCAGTAGGAGGCCACATACGCATGACTTCGGCATCACCTCAACTGGCTTTATGCTTCTGTTTTTTTGGCTGATGACTTCTATAGACTTGGTTAGCCACTTGTTGGCATACACGGTTTTGAAGACATCCACAGAACTCAACATTAAAATATCTTAGCGTTGTACACAGACTCTATTTCAGGCATTTATCAGAAAAACCCCTTTTTGAAAAATCCCCTAGACTCTGAGATGAGGGGACCCAGACATTCAATGATGCAAATGCACATCGATGTTTTTGGACTCATTCCCGTTCCACTCTATTGGAGGTCACATGTGGAAATTTGGTAAGATTGGTCAGTATCAATACCAGTAATTTCTATGAATCTTGATGCCAAATTCAGCCCCCAAATGATTAAAAACAATCTCATCAAAGTATATCAAAAATCGGCTGCAAACACAGTTAGTCTCCCTGCACGAAATGTGTTTTGAATTTGTGGGCCTTGACATTTTATTGTTTTTCCCTGGCGAGTGGGAAGGGATGGTTGAACAATGGTATGAGGATGAGCATGCTACAGTTGGTGGATACCCCTGACAGTTCCGGGCAACACACCATGACTAGAGATCAGTGGCCTTCCAGGCTTTCTAAATGGTCTCTGCTATTATTATTATTATTATTATTACAGGCCTTATGGATTTGCCATCAAAGGCCTTCTCATCTGAGAGACTGTGCACTAATCATAGTGTTTACGTCATCATCTGTCCCTCAAGCTACATGGATTACCAGAAACGGCATGCTACTTGGTTTCTAAACTGATAGCATTAATTGTACTGGGCTCTTTGTCTTCAGCATGTAGTAATATATCAGTGGAACATGTGCCAGGCTGGATTGTTTCATTTTTTTCATATTATTCTAATTTATAGCAGATTATGGGTACGAAGCATCAGGGCTTTCCTCTGTGTCAGTACAAAGGCATGGTACAGTAGGGTCTCTATAAACCCTTATGACTACCTGGGTATTTAATTTCAGTGGTTTCATTGAGCACTCAGCCTTTTCCTCACCATTGTCTGGTGAACAATGGTCCGAGCCTAATGGAGGTAGCCTGTCGATGTTTATCTTGGCTTGTGTGGCACCTGATCGTGCGAGGAAGAGAGTGTCCACATCATTTCCTCCTACAGATGAAAGGATTTATTCCACACAGTCCCCTGAGAGCTGACCTGCTTGATAACTTCACTGCAGATTGGGGTCACCCACTCACCCCTGCTGTGTTGTGCTAAAGTTTCAGTTACCCACCTAGGCTCTCTTTTCATGTCATTTGATTGTGATGTCGCTGGAATTTTCCTCCATTCAGGCCTTTTACATGAGATCATTTACAGTCTCACATCCTCCCTTTCTGTGCCATATGAATGGGCTTTAAAATATTGGGTACTTACTTCTCCGTGCATTTGCATATGAGTCAAATAAACAAGTGGGAGAGGAAGCCACAGCCCTGGTCCATGGTTCCTCTCTGCCGGCCGACACTTGGACAAACCACTGTGGGAGCCATTGTACAACAGCACAGCCGCTAAAACAACAGCACGCCTACAGAGAAACACTAGAATGTTGTGGATGTTGAATAGCTGAGATTGTTTGGAGACTTGAGTCATTGTAAGGGCTTTGTTGTTGGAAGTGGATCAGTCTCGAAAAGCTCTGTGAGAAGTTAGAGGTTCTCTTTTGATTGATGGCTACCTATGTTATTAGATCCCTTTTGAATATAACTAAAGCTTGTGCCGCAACTTACACATCAACCACAGTCAATTTCTCAACGGTTACACATTTGCGGAAGATCAGCTTCACTTCCACTTTTTTAGGAGTGATAACTGGCCACGTGTTCCCCAAAACTGTGTACAAATGAGTTAGTACCAGGCTCTAAGACTAGCCTTTGGTTTAGGCCACAAGCACCAGATGCTTTGCCTCACCTACCACATTTATCCCTGCCTGTCTGAGGTGCTGTGTTCACACTAACTTTAATCCTATTTACAGCAGAAGGTTGAGCACAATATAGCTAGCTAGCAGCTGTGTGAAACCATTTTCACAATGTAGCCCCAACTGGGCCAATCCTCTTATGTCAGTGGCCATATTGAAAGCTTCTAAATGCCTTAAAGGGCTCAGAGTCTTCATTCATGTAGACCAGGTGGAGGTGTAGGCCTCAGCATAGAGGCATAGATACAGGATGATCATCATGCTGATGAGATCCCTGTTAGTGCTGTGTATACAATGTTCACAATTACACACATGTGGCCATGTGCTCTCTCAACCTGAGAACCTTCCAGAGACTCACAATGGATTGGAGAGGGCATTGGGTTCAACCATAGCATTATTGCTCCATGAATAACCTGAACACTCTGCTGTTGTCAAATACCTTTTCTGACAATAATGTACACAGTTTTAGTGCTGTGTATTCTGCTTAACAGTAATGTTTTACTATTTGGAAACTATACTGAATGTTCCTTTTTCCTCCACATTTGCAGATTCTCATTGAGTTCTGTGCAGGAGGGGCTGTGGATGCCATCATGTTAGGTGAGTCAGCAATTCCACTCACGTAATCGTGATGACGTCAAAACAAAAGCAGCACTTAAGGAAAATGTCATTTGCATGGCATCAGAAGGCCTTGAAAGACTGATACATGTTCTGAGCAAGTGCCTGTGTGTCCCTCACCCTCCTGTAGAACTGGAGAGACCCCTAACAGAGCCTCAGATCAGGGTCGTGTGCAGGCAGACTCTACAGGCCCTCGTCTACCTCCACGACAATAAAATCATCCACCGAGACCTCAAAGCTGGCAATATTCTCCTTACGCTGGATGGTGACGTGAAGCTGGGTAAGTCAGATCCTGTGGTTTGGACCAGAGGGTGCTACAAGGGTTAGCTGGAGAACCTGTGTCATCATTAGGTACCCACTGATATTATATTCCCTCAGAACATATTTTTAAACTGTGTAAATGAAGGTTAAGAACTGGCTTTGTCTCACTAATTTATTTTTCCTGTTTCAGTTTTGCATTTATTTTTGACATTTGTGAAAGGAAAAATTCTAAATGTGTTTATGGTCTAGCAATGCAGACGAGGCCTTTGGCAATATTCTTCATGTATTTTCCTCGTGTGGTTCCTCATTTCTGGAAAGGGCACAGGAATGCACAATGCTGCCATCTTGTTTACGCCATGCTCGCCTCCCAGATACAGTGTAGGGTTCAGTTGTCCCGGTAAAGTATTGGTTTTCATTGCTCAGCTCACACACAGGTCCTTCAGAGAAACTGTGTCGAGTTGAGGTGTCACATGGCGCCGTGTAGTTCAGAAAAACAAGTACTACAAAGCTCACCACTCTGATTTTCAAAGCCTTTAAAATGCCAGAAGCTTACGAGTTCACATGATCCTTCCAGGAACATATATGCTGCTTGGTAATGTACCTTCATGCTTGTAAAAACCACTTGAGAATAATGGGACATTCTATGCGCTTTACTCAGAGTGATGCTGTTATTGTTACCGAATAGCAGATTTCCAGGTTTAATCAGAGAACCGGGGTCTTATTTTTCACATGATTGCTACCAGTTACCAGTTATAGTTACCAATAATAACTAAGGGAACAGCCTTTGCATAATTTAGTTCCCAAGTAGGGCTGGTCAATATATTGATATAGTATCAAGATCATGATGTTAAAATTGAGATTGTTTTCGACTTTAAAGACTGCATTACAGTAAATAATGTCATTTCTGGACTTGCCAGACTTCTAGCTGTGGTGAGATCTGCATTTGCTCACTTGGCTGTCACATCCAGATTAGTGATTAAGTATCAGAAATTCAACAGTGTTTACATTTTGTGAAAGAACCAAAAGTCCTCTCTACATCAGTGTCAGATTAAATTATTTGGGCAAATATATTGTGATGTTTAATTTTGTCTCTATTCCCCAATTGCCTTAGTCTCAAGAAAAGATGGTCCAGTAGCCCAAAACAGCAACCAAGTAGCCTCCCTGTGCACCCCCCCCTCCCCGAAACACCGCGTCCATCCATGAGACATAACAAGCAGAGCGACGGTCACTTCAGTTGATAAATCATTGTGAGGAATTGGGCAGACGCTGCCGTCACCACATGACCCATCTCTGTCTTTTGAACAACGGTTGAGGTCTGGTAGAAGACATAATATGACTGTTTTACAGGCTGGGTACACCTCTCTGTCAACTGTAACTTAGATTCAAGGAAAGTCCAGAAAAAGTGAATGGAGAACTTTACAGCTCCCATGCCAAGAAGAGTTACCGGTCTGTATCCACAACAGCAGTTGCTTGTTTCTGCTGCTCAGTGTGTTGATGAACAGCAGATGCAGTAATGTAGCTTTTAAAGATGGCTATGAGTCACCGGTGGAGGGAACACACAACAAGCAGCCAGTGTCCTGTGACATAACACACACAGAGGTGCCTGTGCAGTTGCCTGCCAGTGCTTACTCATACACGTACATAATGAAAGCATGGAATTAATGTCGTCATGCACATATAAGACGGGTGTCATAACAACATGGCGTCTTATGCTGTGTAATTTTGTGTTCATTTTATGCCCTGATTGGATTAGCAGTTGTTCTGCCTCAGGGTACAAGTGTTCATGGGGGCTTTGATTGGTTTGTGTTACTGCATTGGGAAAATAAATGATAGCAGTTGAGTTCCTTTGGCTAATCTCTGGCTTTCCTTTAATCACATGTCCTCTAGCTGACTTTGGTGTGTCCGCCAAAAACACCAAAACGCTCCAGAGAAGAGACTCTTTCATTGGAACCCCTTACTGGTGAGTGGAATGTCAAGCAAAACAATAATCTCTTATTCATTAAATATTCATTTCCTGTCCATTTTTTTTTTTAAATCCCCAAAATAATCTAAAAATCATTTAGTTTTCCTTTTCCCCTGTTTGGCACTAAACATCCGTTGACTCAGAACCTCCTGGTAGTGACTTTTTCTCACCACTGCACGTTTCCTTCCAGGATGGCTCCCGAGGTTGTCATGTGCGAGACTTCCAAGGACCGTCCCTACGACTATAAGGCTGACATCTGGTCCCTCGGTGTCACCCTGATTGAGTTGGCCCAAATTGAGCCGCCCAATCATGAGATGAACCCCATGAGAGTCCTGCTGAAAATAGCCAAATCAGATCCTCCTACGCTGATGCAGCCGTCACGCTGGTGAGTCACAGCGAGGAGGACCAGAATTATCAACAGCAATGTGTTTGTTGTACATATTCCTACTGACAATATTCAAGATTTGCCCTAAGCCAGATACATTCCTTCATTTATATATTTTATAAAGTTACGAGAAAGCCACCACCAAGTTAAAGTTTACAAGGGTCAGCTGCACTACGATTCTGTTGGTTTGATTACAGTCGATAGGTGGATAATTAGCTGCATGACTGCAGCACATAAAATTACATGTAAGAGTAGTTGAAAACATTATTATTTCAGAACTGTGTAAAGAAGCTGTGGTCACTGCTCTTCAAATAGCACGCTGGCCATGATTGGCAGTTAAACCAGCTTGTTTACTTTGTGCCCTTCTGTCAGTAGCATTGACATACATTGGCTACTTTGAACCACTTCAATAGGAATTTGAAGGTCTATGTTTTCCACTTTTTAAGGTCTCCTGAGTTCAGTGATTTCCTAAAGCGATGTCTGGACAAAAATGTGGACAACCGGTGGGGTGCGCCACAGCTTCTCCAGGTACCTTTGTCTATCGAGTATTTCAGTGTCTGTCAGATCCTCCGGCACCGTGCGTTGCCACTAAAATAATCCTTGTTTCCCACACACACACACACACACACACGCGCGTCCCATCCCATCCCATATGCAGTTACCACCTGCTATTCAGAGTCCTAGACAACACCTGCTTACCAGCGTGTTGTCCAGCACCATGTGTGCCTGCCAGGCTGACGCTCATCCCCTTTTGCCTGAGCTCGCGTCAGCAAAGTAGGCTGTTCTTTTTCCATAGGGTTTAAGGTGCTTGCAATGTCACAGTCACTTACTTACAGAGAGACAAGCAGCAACAGGGACACATTCTCACACACACACACAGGAAATACTTTACGGTACTGCAGCGCAGGGATTCTTCTGTTCAGAGGAGGACTCGATGGGCTTGAAAATAGAGAATAGCGCTCTGCCACCAGTGAAGATTTTGATCTCCAAGAAGCTGCATATTCTCAGGCCAGCCATACAGTATGTGCAGCAGATTTCTAAGGCAAAGAAGGTGAGATTGTTTGTAGTCTTATCAAGGAAGTCTGTTGTTGTATTTAGTTACTCGTTATAAATGCACTCAGTAGGACAGTTTCATATCACAGGAGATGGGCAAGAGCAGGTCATTACTGTTGAGCATGTGTTTGGCCCATTCAGTTTGTGTCACATGTACTTTCAACATTTATTTCTGTTTCTATGCTAACCATCTGACAGTGCTTTTACTCCATCAGTTAATCAACATGTCATTAACTGTTAAAAATAAAATTGCACCCTGATTTCTAAGCATTTGTTTTGTTTTGCTTTTTATTTTATTTTTTTATTTTGGTTTTTGGTTTTTTTGCTCCATTGGACAGCATTCATTTGTGTCTAGTGTGGCAGACAGCAAGCCTCTGAGGGAGATTATAGCTGAGGCAAAGGCCGAGGTCACCGAGGAGATCGAAGAGCACCGAGAGGAAGAGGAGGAGGAAGAGACGGAAGCACATCTGGTGCGTAAACATAAGACAGCACTGGTTTTGCTGTGTGTTGGATATGTTAAAGGGGTCCTAATCTGTAGCCATTTGCTGTGGAATTTACTCAAGCTGAAGCCATCATTCATTTCCAGTCTTGACTGATTTTTCATTTTTTGCCGAACTATTTGACTGATCAGTCGCCTAAACCCCTGAGATATTCCATTCACAGCAAAGGGAGAAACCAGTTAGTTTTCATTTTGTGGTTATTTGGAACCGACTAATCTTTGTCCCTGTTCTTGTGAATGGAAACAAGTTTAACTAATGATCAATAGCAAATTTGCTTCCAATCATGCAATTGAGAAATGTTTCAGATCTAATAGTGTCACAACTTCAGTGGACCCCAACTGTTGACTGTTTTGCTGAAACCGAGTCTCTCTGCCTCTGCCCTAGGGTCATAAACGCGCCCCGTCTGATGCCAGCGTTGCCAGCTCCGAGGATGAGAAGATCCCTCTTTCTCCCTCCATCTTGGAATCTGTACCTGAGAAAGCTGAACCAGCTCTGCCCACACCTGTGCCCAATGAGCTCCCAGTGGCCAACCATGTGGTAGACACAAGCTTTGTAGAGGAGCCCGCTGCACCTCCAGCAGGGGAACAGACAGAGGAGACTCTAAACGTTCCAGCTGAGGATGGAGAGAAGGAAGAGAAATCGGTGGAAGAAAAGCAGGAGGCAGCAGCAGATGTTGCCTCACCTGAAGCAGAGACAGAACCAGCAGCACCTGCGAAGGAAATGGAGCAGCTGCAGATAGCGATTGAGGATGAAAAAGAAGTGGACACAGCTGAGGTTCCAACCAATGCGGATGCCACCATGGAGAGTTCAGAGGTCACAGAGGCTCCTCAGGAAGAAAATATGGCTACTGTGGAGGAATCAAATACACAAGCGGAGGAGGAGGAGGACCCATACAGACATCTTAAAGTGACTTTGACCCTACCAGGTCAAGAGAAAGTTGGAGAAAATGGCAAGAAGCTTACAGAAAAGGAAAAACTGCATACAGAAGATGAGAAGACTGTTCGAGACAAGGCAAAGGATGACAAGGAGAAAGATTCAGACTCAGGAAGTGGCTCAGCTGCAGATAACAGCAGTGTCGACCTGAATCTGTCTATCTCAAGCTTCCTGTCCAAAACAAAAGAGCCTGGATCTGTTTCTATACAGGTAACATTCAACACACACACACACACACACACTCAAATTCAGCAATATTATCCTCTACACGGATACATTCAAAGCCATTTCTCACCAGTGCCATGTGAGAATGCAGGAAATTAGGATGTGAATTTACGGTTTGATGTACGTGCAAACCAGATCCACAGCAAATTGTCCACATTGCATTGTTGAGCATTCATCCAAGAAAGAATGAGAACTGGTGTGAGATGTTGCATTGTTTGTCTACTGGCAGCTCCCCTAATAAAACCAATGAGACGCTGTCCCATGTTATGTGCAGCCAGGGAACTATCTGCAAGCTATGACCTGTAGTTGAACAGCAAACTCTCTGCTGGTGAGATTGAGATTCTTCTGAAAATGATATCCTGCAAAGTTGTACACGCTGCAGCCAAGATGGTGGCCCTCCACCTCCACATTTAAGAGGAAGTCATGCGGTCATGGTGGATGTCACACTTCTTCATGCTGTTATTTTCATGAACAGAGTTTGTATTTTGTTGTTGTTGTGTAAATAACCACAACCCTGCCCCTTAAAATAAAGGCTCCCAGTCAAGTTGTCGAATGAATGACTGGTGACTCTGTGATGAAACCCATCGAGCTACAAATCAAACTCAAAATGTTCCTTTCATTTATTACCAGGATACCAGGCGTCAGAAGAAGACGCTGAAAAAAACACGCAAATTCATTGTGGATGGAGTGGAAGTTAGCGTGACAACGTCAAAGATCATCACCGACAACGACACCAAGAATGAGGAGATGAGATTCCTCAGGTACAAAATACACCTGCTCAGGCATCAGTTTGAAGTCTGTCACGTCATTTTTTGCTGAGTGATGAATAACGCCCAGAAATAATTACCGCAAACAATATTATTGTCATTTTTTTAATACCATCTCAAACTGCAATTTTTGTTCAAAGGTCAGAAAGCTGGATGGGATGCTTTAGACGAGTGGAAGGCTCATTGCATTGCCACTTTTCGTTACTTCTGCTTTGTAACAAGGTCTTAGGGTTCATTCATGTTACAGGGTTCTACTGTCACATTTGATTTGAGGCCAAAATGTTCCCACACTGGAGCTGAGGAATGCACCTTCAAAACCGAGTTACTTGGTCTTCCAAACTTCCTTATTTTTAAAAGCTTTGTGGATGGAAAATCACTTATTAGTCTCAAGTAATGTTAACTTCATCTGGTGTGTGTGTGTGTGTGTGTGTGTGTGTGTGTGTGTGTGTGTGTGTGTGTGTGTTTGTCTGGTGAAGTAATTACTGAGATAGATGTAAGCACTGTTAATCAGATAAAGTAAAAATGATTTGCACAGGAATCTCTGTGTGAATGCCGTCTCTGTGGGCTTCTGGCTGTTTTTCGTAGTTGAAGTTGTACTCAGTTACGTCTCAGAGTGTCTCCAGAGGTCGTGCTTGCTCTCCACTGTGACCTGCTTTCTGTTTATCACCATGTTTGTTTCCACCCACCCCCATTAGACGCCAGGAGCTGAGGGAGCTGCGCCTCCTGCAGAAGGAGGAGCAGAGGGCCCAGCAGCAGCTCAGCAACAAGCTGCAGCAGCAGAAGGAGCAGATCTACCGGCGTTTTGAGCAGGAGACCACAGTGAGTCCCCCATTTCAGAGCTGTCTTGGCCCTGGCTGCTACCTTTACAAGTAGGGCCAGCTCATGTAATAATCGTTCTCTCCTATATTTCTCAATCACCACAAAAATGGGCAATCTATGTTTGAAAAGTTAGTTAAGAAATGATGTAATTCATCTTTAAAAAAGGAAGCCCCTGAATGCATGTTTTGATTAAATGACCATGTATCCTGCAGAGTAAGAAGCGCCAGTATGACCAAGAAGTGGAGAACATGGAGAGACAGCAGAAGCAGACCATCGAGAGGCTGGAGCAGGAGCACACAAACCGGCTGAGGGACGAGGCCAAGCGCATCAAAGCCGACCAGGACAAAGAACTCTCCAAGTATCAGAACATGCTGAAGAACCGCAAGAAAGAGGTTCGAAATATGATCACGTCACCACTCTTTACTCCTCCTGTCAAGTTCCTACACATATTAGAAGGTTCTGCTTGGACATGCTTCTCTCATACGTCTGTTAAGTGTTTACGTAACTGCCTGGTAGCTGTGCAGGGCCTACGTCAGCCTGTGCTGCCACTCCTCATTCGTTTTGCATGCAGGACTCATCTATCCACAGCTTTTGTCTCTTTTTATTTCCATCATGGTTGTCCAGGCACAGGGCAAACAGGAAGTGGGACTTTCTCCAAAGCATGTGAGAAATGCTCTCATGAAACGCTTTAAAGAGGATATTATCCAAACTCCACCGGAGGAGGTAATGAAGGTTGAGTTTGCTGTGGACTTTGACCTTTGAACATCACAGCTTCCTCTCAGTTCTTACATACACATTTCTAAAAAAAAAAAAAAAAAAAAAAAAAAGCACAACGGAACACTGATGAGCCTTTTATTGACTGCTGTTTTTTTCCTCCTGCATGAGTTTGACGTGTCCTGATAGTGGCAACGTGTGCTGAAAGACTAATGTGTAGGAAGGTAATATTTGTGATCCACAGGGACTGGCCCATGTTATGATTCAGTCCTTTCAGTTGTCCTCCTGCACCCTGTGCAACGCTCCCATACAGGATGTAAGTTAACCCCACGCCTCCTCAGACTTGGACCTTGTGTGTCTTAAATCATTACTTATTACTCCAGAGACTAGACACTCTTTTCTCAATACATTACTATGTGCCAACGACTCAACACCAGACACTTCCTGTGAAATATGAATCACTCTAGAATTAACAGCGGTACCATTAAGCACCCATCCCTTAATTTCCTCAGGTTAGCCCCAGGGTCGAAGAGGTATTAAGATGCATCAGCTTTAATTACATCGAATATGAGGCCTTAGAGGGATACTTCACCCAAAAGGTGTATTTTGCCTTTCATGTTCTCCCAAATAGTTTTCTTTAAAGTATAAATATGTTTTTATCTCCTGCATCTCCTCTTTGTGGCTCCAGAAAGCAGAAGCCACATACGGCAACTTGTTGCCAACAACAGTGACAACCAGCAGCAGAACAACAGCAAAACTGCCCAGAAACGCCTGTTTACAACCTCTCAAATGCATCCCTCAGTATCGTCGACGTCTTCTTTGTCTAGCATTGTGCTCAGCAATGCACAAAACGCCTACTCATGAGTACTTTAAAGGCAAGATGCCTTTGTTGGGTCAAGTGTCCCTTTTTTAAATTATTTTAATTAATTTCATTGAAAAATTATTGAAACTAATTTAAAAAGGTGTTATGTTTTCACAGAATGGAATAGATTCTAAAGTAAACTGTCAGACGTCTAGCATGTGTTTGATTTTGTCTGAACAGTATGAAGCAGCTCAGTTAACATCTGCGACTGTGCAACAGCTCCAGCAGAATCAGGCAGTTGTCAGTACAGAAAACATCTCACACCTTGTTACTAACCAGCTAGCATTAGCTTGTTGCCTCAGGATGTCAATGTGTTGTTTTAACCCTAAAGGGGCCGATTACGACTTGAGTTATGTCAAGAGCATGAAAACGTGACGTATGCGCTGCAGCCCACGAGCAGCAGGTGGCAGCTGCAAGGGTCTCTGCGCACCAAATTTACCAAGCAGCCTCTGTGAGCTGTGCTGAGAGGTCATTAGTCCTCGGTGCAGTTTTTTTCTCTTGTGGCTGTGAGGTTGGCATTAAGTCTTATTCTAAGTGGTTGGTCTGATTGATTTTAACAAATATCTAAATGTGATTGTTTGACTGCTATCGAAATTGCAATTAGGTTTGCAGTATCGGAGGGATTGTGCAGCACCGCTAAGTGGTGGTAAAAAGGTTTTTGCAAGTGTTACATTGATCTGGGAGAAGCCTAGGGGTAGCCTGTTCTGGTCCTTGGCACGAAACAGCAAATCATGAAGCACCACATGAGAGTGATACATGTCAGCTTCTGCTGTGTGAGACGAGCCAAGTAGGCCGGAGCACCGGGACTTAAAAGCAGGTTTAATTGTTTACTGTCTGGTTCATCGGCTCAAGCCGTGCTTAGCCTGCGGTTCGTTTGGCAGAAAGCCCGAAGGCCTGCAAATACACACCGCTGGCCTCATAAGTCTTGGCCTGCTTCAGCGGCAACGACAACTCACATCATGTTCTGTGTTGTCCTTCTCCCAGGAGCAAGAGTTTCTTCAGAAGCAGCAGCAGGACCTGGACAGCGCTCTGAAGAAAATCATCCAGCAACACAAACATGAGCTGGCAACCATTGAGAGAGACTGTCTCAACCACAAGCAGCAACTCCTCAGGGGTGAGCAGGACACACCGTCCCACAACGCCGGGAACGTCTCTCCATTGTTTCTCATGGTCGTATTAGTCAGTGTCAAATACAGGATGTGTGTGTCAGGTTTTTGTAAAAATCAGTAAAACATTCTGTCATTTTACACAGATGTAGCTGCAGGTCTGTTTGTTTTTTTAAGTTTTTCTATGCTAGTTGTACTTCTAGGAAAAGCATAGTTGCAGTGACCACATTTTAATCCCGTAATCTTTAAAGAAACCGCAGAGGCATTCATGTTCTCCGGTCATCTGTCCGTCTGCTCCACGTGTGTGGGTGTGAAACCTCAGTGTCACCTGAAAGGAATTCCCTTCAATTTGCCACAGGGGTTCACTTCGATTCAAAGAATGATTCCATTTTGGGGGTCACAGGTCATTGTGACTGCACAAAATATTTTTGGGACAGAACTATAATTCACATGCTAATTAATAACCGAATTCCTGATACCCTGAAATGATGCCATTTACATCCAAGAGGTCAAAGGTCAACTTCAATTTCGTGGAACAGCTACAGATAAGAATATGAAGCAAAGACATGTTCTTGTGCTTGGGATGTCACTCACACAGAAAACCCAGTCATCGATGAGCAGTGAGCAAATTGCGCACCAAAATTCACGCAATATTTTCTCCTCTTTGTGTGTCAGATAAACTTTGTTTCAGTTTTCCACTCCACCAAGCTGTCGTTTCTCCACCTCCTCTGTCTCATGTGGTGTCCTCAGCCTCATCTTTTCACCTGAGAGTGGGGGGGTTTCCCTGAGGGGTTATAGCATGTTGGAGGATCATGCTCGTCCCCCCCCCCCAGGTCACCTGGTAGAGTTTTGGCATGCTATTCAGGTGCTGCAGTTCAGACTGCTTCACTGCCACCTCCCCTTGTTCAGTCACCAGCCGGTGCAGTGCACCTCACTGGTCTCCGATGAAAACATGATATTTGTTGTCTTTGGCTCAGGGCAAACACACCACATGTGGAGTGAGTCAGATAAGCAGTAATCCTGCTCTCTTTGGAGCAGCTTGGAGCTCTCTGACCACATTCCTCCTCACAGCAAGCGCAGCCCCCTCCTCCTCAGCAGCTCATTAGCACGGCCTGGGACTGCAGCCACACAAATAACACCTCTCAGGAATGCTCAGTGAACCGAGCCACGGGAAGTTCTAACCAGGGTTCATAAAGAGCTTTCACAGGGAGAAGAAATTATACTTCTGTAAATAAAATGTTGGGGGACATAAGCATCCTAATCAGGCGTTTTAAAGTGACCAGGGCTTTGCAGCAGAGGCTCAGTGAATGAAGGCGAAAGGATATTTTCCACTAAACATCTAGACTCTTAATCTGTTTTCGTTGTACGGAAGCGCATGAGACTTCCCAGTGCATCTAATTGCACCTTGTAAACTCAGAAGATTGTATTTGTTCTGTTTTTTTCTCTGAAATTGACAAATCTGTCATGCATGGCTGAGTAAAATAAGAGTCCTATCTTCAAAATGGATAAGATAATCCTGTCAGGTTGCTTTTATAAGGTGTAAAGCTTCGTAGTTTGTCTTTTGGCTTGTAAGGAAGTCGTAGGTTGGCAGGTAGAATTATTCATCTGTCAGATATTTGCCTCCCAATAAGCCTGTGAGTGGTTCACCTGTTCATCTTTGCTGGCTTGTGTGTTTTCACGCAGCTCGGGAAGCTGCGATGTGGGAACTGGAAGAGCGCCATCTGCAGGAGAAACACCAGCTGTTCAAACAGCAGCTCAAAGACCAGTACTTCATGCAGAGACATCAGCTGCTAAAGAGACACGAGAAGGTACAGACAGGAAACCAGCTTCAGTGTAGATCCCCTCCATTAGCCTTGCTATCACAATCAAATCCTTCAGCACATATGAAAAGGCTCTTTTCTTGGCACGTGTTTCCCTGCAGGAAATGGAGCAGATGCAGCGCTACAACCAGCGTCTGATTGAGGAGATGAAGAACAAGCAGACGCAGGAGAGAGGCCGCCTGCCCAAGATACAGCGCAGTGAGGCCAAGACCCGCATGGCCATGTTCAAGAAGAGCCTCCGCATCACCGGCGCGGCCATCACCCCCGAGCAGGAACGGGACAAAGTCAAACAGGTGATGGCCGACACATTGCAGCTGTTCAGTCAGTTTTTACACGAGTATCAGCCTGTAAGACATAAAGGTGATTCTGTTTTTCAGTTTGCTGCTCAGGAAGAGAAGAGACAGAAGAACGAGAGGCTCCACCAGCACCAGAAACATGAAAACCAGATGCGAGACCTTCAGCTGCAGTGTGACGCGAACATCCGAGAGCTCCAGCAGCTACAAGTAAGGATGTGAAATGTTTTATAGAAAGATTAATTCATAACTTTGTGCACATGTTGTGGGCAATTCTCCATATAAGGTACAGTCATTTGGTTCACCCTTCCTGCCTTAGAGACAGCAGAAAAACAGAGTAACGTACAATCTCTCGGTTGGTCAACACCTGGTTCATGTGTGCCAACAGAATGAGAAGTGCCATCTGTTGATCGAACATGAGACCCAGAAGCTGAAGGAGCTTGACGAGGAGCACAGCCTGGAGTTGAAGGAATGGAGGGAGAAACTTCGCCCCAGGAAGAAGGTATCCGTCCTCCGTACATACCTGGCCCCCTCACTCCGACTCCAAAAGGAACATTTAAGCTTTTGGCAGTCAAAGGTCGAAGATGAAGTTGTTCAAACTTAGTGGATCACTGTGTTGTTTGGACACAAATGAGGCAAAGTTCAACCCAATTTTTATTTTTCGGGACCTGGACTGAGCGATACCCATCTCCAGCTGACAGCTGGTGCATAGGGATCACGTTCAGCCAGGTCAGAGAGAACATGGCAGTTTCAGGCTGCGGATTTAACAACCAACAGTTCACACAGAATGTCTGACATGAGAGGGACACTCGTGACCACTTCTGTGACAGAGGCACATTTTTCAAGGTTCCAGGATGCATCAGCAGACTGGAGCCTGTTGAAGCTGCTGTGAGTTAGTGGGAAACGAGTAACCTCACTAGATGGGAATCGCTTGTCCCAGGGCAGGCAGAGGGAGATTTGGAACGATTCACACCAGTTGGTAATGTAACATAACACGAGTCCCAGACCAGTTTGGTATTCAGCCGAATGGACCGGACTGGTTTACTGGACTCGACCACCAGGTGTTGCACTTCTGCCAGCAGTTGTTCTATTCAATGTGAACTGTCTCCCTGTTCTGAAAACATTGCTGACAGAT
Organism: Aulostomus chinensis; assembly: GCF_037954235.1. Taxonomy (NCBI): domain Eukaryota; kingdom Metazoa; phylum Chordata; class Actinopteri; order Syngnathiformes; family Aulostomidae; genus Aulostomus; species Aulostomus chinensis. The sequence goes on along the minus strand of NC_141327.1, from coordinate 3,648,395 downwards.
TTAACTAAACCGTCATGAGAGGTCATGAGCTCACTTGGCGGTGTCTCCTCTGATCTCTGAGCCAGACCAGAACAGTTAGTGGCTTAGCTAAACTACTGGCTGTTGTGGGGCCAGTTGTGTTGTTTACATTGTATTAAAGTGGTCACTCAGAGAGAGAGAGAGAGAGAGAGAGAGCGAGCGAGTGAGTGAGTGAGGCTGAGACCAACGTGGGTTTTTTTTTGCGTGTGCCCTGCAGGCCCTGGAGGAAGAGTTCGCCAGGAAGCTGCAGGAACAGGAAGTCTTCTTTAAGATGAGCGGAGAGTCGGAGTGCCTTAACCCTTCCACCCAGAGCCGCATCTCCAAGTTCTACCCCATCCCCAGCGTCCACTCCACCGGGTTCTAGGAGGAAGCGGAACACTCACAGACTTGCACAGCGCAGGTGGACTGGAACGATTGAACCTGTGCTACTTTCCTGTTACACCCAGACAACACCAGAGGATGTGGGAAGGCTCGCTGTCTCCATCTTAATTTTCTTCTCTTTGTCATATATTCAGTTATTGTGAAGGAGATTTTCAGTTCTCAGCTGGAAACCTGCAGTGAAGAAGCTCCCTGGCTACCTTTTTCGGACTGAACCATTTTTTTATGAGGAATTCAGTGCCTGTAGTATTTGACATTTTGGGCTTTTAAATTCAAATGAATGATGATTATTCTCTGCTGGACTCTTTCTGGTTAGACGTTTGCACTAAAGAAATGATAGCCTTTTTATACCAACTCAAACATCATTCTGTATCTTGATACCGTTAAATCTAGACCAGCAACCTGATCACTTCAAACTAGAATGTATTTCTGCTCAAAAAAAAAAGAAGAAAAAAAAAAAGATGCAGCACAGTAAAACATACAGTATATTTTTCTAAAATCATACGTATCTTTGTGTCTAGTTTAGGCAGTGATTTTTCTCCATCAGGGCTATTTTCTTTTCCTTCAGAATGCCTTCCTGTCTCGAGACTCGAGACGCCAGCAGTAAATGGGGGAAACCATTCTCTCGTTCGCTGGGAGCGGTGGATGAGACGTGGGTCACCTATCGATGAAGCAGCGTGTCAGAGCTGTCTCAGGTCGCACTGCGATCCTTGATTCCACAGCAGCGTCATTCAGGGACAAAGAAAGGATTGGAAAGTGTATGATAATAATAATAATACAGATACACAAACTTCCAAGCACAAACAGCTTTCAGTTTCAGCAGGGTTATGATGTGTCTTGATTATTTTGTTCTCTTCATCTGCCTCTTCGTCATGCGTTTCATCAGCAGGTGGATCATGAGCGGCCTGCATGGCTTTAGTTCTCTCCCTCTGTAGAACGGTAGAGTTTCGAGCGAGCTAATCGCCTTCGTACTGCAGAAAAGCTTCATGGATGTAAAACCCGAGGCTTGATTTCATTCAGCTTTTATTGCATCCGTACTCGAAGGAACACAAACAGAACTTCAGCTCCTTGCATGTTTTTAAAGCTGTGTATTCTCAATTTTAGTGTCGTATTTGATGCAGTGGGTGCAAAACAATGGACCTGACTGGTTTAGGCCATCTTGACTTCTGATTGGCTCATTTTATCATCTCATTTCTTTGTCACTGAGCGTTCGTCGAAGGTATTTAATGACACGGCTGTTCTGTACAAACCCACAATGCAGGAGTGCTGTGCACCTGTTTACAAAATGATACTCTCAAATCGCAGCAGCTATTTATTTTTAACATGTTAACATTTCACTCAGTCTTTCAAATGATCAGCAATATAATTAAAAAAAAAACGAAAATGAAGTAAAATGATTAAATTCTGAATGTCGACTGAAAAACTCCATATCAGGACCATTATGCATTAAATAAATGTATAGATTTAGAATGCCTGTGTAATGTAGATTTTCATTTTGCTGTAAATAAACCATTTCCTCTTTACTACACTTGTGTTTAAGCCTTACTTGTGTTGTATTCATTTAAAAAAACAAAAAACAAAGACACACCCACAACAGTAAAAGTCCCATCTTCATTCAGTCCCCCGCCCCACTGATACACACCCGCCAGGGTAAGTCAATACATACAATCCCACACACACACACACACACACACACACACACACAGCTCAGCATTGCGGATAATATTCAATTTTAAAAAATCCATCAGTTCAATTATAGAAAAATAAAGTACATCATTTTGTGAGAAACATCCCTCGTGTGCTTGAAACTACGCATGTAGCATCCTCCATATGTGCATACCGAGCCTCTCAAACCCCAGCGTTCCTCTTGGTTCTCCTCGCGATCCAAGAGTAGTCTCCTGAAGAACACACAGTTGGTAGAACGATCAGCTCCTTCAGGTTAACTTTTGAAGGGTGAAACTGATGAAAGATGTATTTCCAGCAGAAAATGCTGCCGTTTGACCATAGAGAGCTGAGAAAAGTCGCTGAAACGATGTTGAAAATTGACGAAACCCAGAACAAAAGAGCTTGAAGACTTAAGTCGTAGGAAAGATGGTGAAAACTAAAAAGTTACAAACACGAGCAGTGGAACAATACAGTTTTCCATTCACTTCCACAGCAAGAAACATTTTTTTTTATGTATTAAAAAGGCAGAAATCCAAAAATACTGGCATTCATTTCCTGAGAGCAGAACATTTTTATATATGAAGAGTTTCTGTACCTGAAAGTATGAAGCTGCTTTAAGAGAGCAGCTAACATAAAGAATAAACTTACGGCTCTTTAAAGTGTGAATGCTAGCTGAGAAAAAGTGTCCTGAAAATGAAATGTGATGAATATGAACTGAGACAATCTGCTGAAGCAATGCTGCAAATAGCTGAAGCGCATTGAAAGGAAACCAAAACCGAAACTAACAGAAAGATGAAGAGAGCTGCTAACTGAAGGAACCAAAAGTTTGGATTCATTTCGATCAAATTTAATCTGAATATCATGAAAAGTAGGAAAGGTAGATCGCAGATCCCTGTTTTGATCCCAGTTTGAAGAACCCCGAAGCAAATCAAGCTGGAAACTCACCTGTGTCACCTTTTGGACCAGGAGGACCTTGATCACCTGACAGACGGATGGAGCCAATTAAACCTTGGTTGGTCATTAAAATCACTTGAGACAAGCCAGCACAGCGGTGACGACGACGACGCGTTTGACATCACTATCTAGTCTGACTCACTGTAAACACCGCGACAACTCTTATCACATTTCCATTCCAGTGTTAGTGAGTACCTCTGTCTCCTTTGGGCCCTGGGAATCCCATTTCGCCCCTCTGCCCCGGCAACCCCATGATGGCTCCGTGAGCTGCGGAGGACATATTCGCTGTCAGCACTCTGAAGGCACGAAGCCAGTTTCCCATACTGGTGAGAGCTATGTTTTATTTACTTCTGATGAATTCCACTAAATCAGTGACATTCGCCTGGGAGCCAAACAACCGGCTGTATCCAGGGGGCCCCTGGGGGCCAGGTGGCCCTGGCGGCCCTTGGATGGCGTGTTCGCTGGGATTCCGTGTGGGTTCACGTAGCAAACCTCGAGCTGGAAGACAGGTCACACACGCGTCAAACAGTCGTATCCTTGAGTTCTGCGACCAGCAATGATTACGGTTGCTCACATTGTAGATATTCCACCAGATCAGTGGCGTTTCCATGGGAACCAACCCAGCGGCTATGTCCAGGGGCACCCGGTGGTCCTGGGGGTCCTTGGAAGACATGATTGGTGTAGTCCCTTATAATGTCATGCAGCACACCGTGGGCTTCAGAGGGAGGGGGGGGGGGCGGAGGGGTGGAATGATACAGTCACTGTATTAGCAACACAAAGGGCCTGAATTTGACCACAAACTCCTGGGTAAGAGACTTACATCTGATGTATTCCACGAGATCTGTAGCGTTTCCATGAGTACCAAACCATCTGGTGTGGCCTGGAGGTCCTGCGGGTCCAGGTGGTCCTTGTGGACCTTGGGTAGTTCGCTCATAGTGGCTAGGGTCCAGCAGCAGACTGTGGGCTTTGGTTGAAATGTGCAGAGGTTTAATTTGTGATGCTTCTTCCACTTCACCAGTGACAAACGACGAAGCTCACACTGACTTACATTTGAGGTATTCAACCACATCCACCACATTTTCACGGGAACTGACCCATCGACTGTGTCCCGGAGGACCAGGGGGTCCTGGAGGGCCTTGCACCACATCCCGGAGAAGACCATGAGCTGCATGTGGCGCAGAGTCCAGTATTAGGCTTCTGACATCAACTGTGAATTTTGACATTTGTGCTGTGTGACCACCTACTTTTGATGTAATCAGATACTCTGACAGCCATACTGGGGTAGTCCGCGGCATCCAGGGTCCAGTCTCTCACGCCAGAGACACCTGGCACTCCCGGGGGTCCAGGAGGGCCTGGTGGACCAGGACGTCCAAACATAGCTCCTCTTGCACCTTCACCTGGTGACAAAAGAAAGTGCCAAACCAGGATTGGTAAACCCTGATTACACTCAAACAATCTGTAACTAAATATAAAATAAAAATGTTGGAGCTCTTTTTTTTTGGTACCAGGTGTACTACTTCCAGTTTGACATCATCTAAAATACACTGCAGTTTTGTTTTGTTTTGTTTTTTTGTGATCCATTTGATCACTTCGACCAACACATCCAGCCAACACAGGCCATCAGCCTGTCTGTCGACGCTCAAAGTGAGAATGCGCTCAAGCAGAGTTGCTAGTCACTGACTTGAAGTGACACGGGAGAAGATCAATGGGTTTGACTCCTGCGTTCCTTCAAACTCACTGTTGACATAATCCTGTTGTTCTGCTCTCAGCGGCTCCGAGTTGGAATGCCCAGCATAGGACACCAGGCTGCGAACTGGACCAGGGGGACCCACAGGTCCAGGAGGCCCAGGGGGGCCAGGAGGTCCTCTCAAGTCAACACCTATTGGAGGGAAATGAAGCAGATGCAGGTGGACATGTCTGGTACCATTTCTAAAATGTTTCCCTTAAAACAACGAAGCAAACTCACTTTGCAGGTAATCACGAATATCTGAGCTGCCGTAGCTCCCAAGTCCTGCTGGTCCTGCTGGTCCTGATGGTCCAGGTGGACCAGCTGGTCCTGGTGGACCTGGGACACCTGGGACACCTGGGATACCAGGAGCCCCCTGAGGGCCCATTGCTGTTTCATATCCTGCTGGCCAATGACAGTGAAGAGTCGTTAGCTTCAGAAATCCACTAATTGGACTCAAAAGCAGAGCTGGCTTCTTATCTCTGTTGTTTCTTACCTGATACAAAACCTCCAGGAGGGCCAGGAGGTCCAGGGGGCCCAGGGACACCTATCATCCCCCTTTCTGGTGACAGACAGGAGCTACGGTCAAACACATTCATGTTCCCACAACACAAGACCTTTAAACAGGTAACTGTTCTTACTACACACCGTTCATCAGACTGAGAACACGGTCTGCCACTGCCTGGGTGTTAAATCTACTGCTCCCATGTCCTGGAGCTCCAGGAGGTCCTGGTGGACCAGAGGGACCAGTGACAAGGCTTCTTACGTCCTCTCCTGGACACAGACAATCAACACTCTGATGAGGCTTAACTCAACAGGCTCTTAAGACTGGGGTTGTGGTTCCTACAAGACATACAACTTTTTAGTTAGGCCAATAAGACTTACGTTGTAATAGACTGATGATGTCACTGACAGCGACGGAGCCAGGTGGTCCTGGAGGACCAGGAACCCCAGGAGAGCCAGGAGAACCGCCACTTACTCTGTTCTGACCTGAATAATAGGAGGAGAGTTTTACCAGCTGCTCGAAGTGAATGTGATTGAATGCAACATTATGATTTCAAAAATCCTACTCTGGATGTAGGCAATGACTCGATTGGCCACATCATCCATCGCCCCATCTGTTGAGAACCCATGGGCACCAGGGGTCCCAGGTGCCCCAGGAGGACCTGGAGGCCCGGGAGGCCCTGTGAGATACTGCCTAAAGTTGCCATCTATGCATAAAGAGAATTTGATATGAAATTCATTGTTACCAACTACACACGTGCCTTCACTCTAGTGATACGTTAGCCAAAGTGAACGACTCCACTACTCACTCTGAAGGTACTCTGCAATGTACTGGCTCATGTCACTGGACCCTGACACACTGCCATCTCTTCCAGGCTGTCCTGGTGGTCCTGGAGGGCCAGGTAGGCCATGTCTGACTATGCTACCTGGAATGACCAGACATAATGTTATTTTTTTTGTCCCTCCATCTGTCTCTGAGAACTAGCCATCAGTGGCAGGATGGTCGTACCAGTGGAGACTTCAGCGTATCCTGGGGAACCAGGGAATCCTGCATCACCTGTGAGGAAATTATGGTTAGCATGTGTTTGCTGACTTGTACTGAGTGACAGACGGTATCTGAGACGCTTGTGTGTCAGTATTCATTGTGGTTGAGTCCTTCTCCTTTGGTGTAATGAAACAGGAACAAAGGCAGGTTTGAAATTTGGTGTCACAGACAAACATTTGCCTTTAGTTTACCTTTAGGTCCTTGTGGGCCTTGAGGTCCAGCTGGCCCCATAGGTCCTGGCTGACCTGGGAAACCTGACGTGAAAAACAAATCATTAATCATATGGAAAGCTGGAATTTGCAGTGTTGACTTAGTAAATATCACCATGACCACTCATGTACCATTGATGGCAGAAAAATAGGAACATACATACCAGAACCAGAATCCCCTGGACTTCCCGGCAGACCCGGCTGACCTGGTTCACCTGATTCAATCATCATTACATTAAGCAAAAGATTATGTGTATGGTTCTAAATAATATGATGCATGCAAAGTTGTCTCATAGGCACAGAAAGCTTGTTCAACTTCTCACCTGGGTAACCTCGTGGTCCTTGTGAACCTGCGAGAATGACATAAAGCAGAGCTTTGTGATTGATGAAGACAGTGGTGGTGACTCAAAACGCCTCAGACACTACCAGATGGACATGTTTTCATCCATGCCACTAGGAGCCTATCCCAGCTGATACTGGGCGAGAGGCAGGGTTCACTCGGGACGGGTCACCAGTCTGACGCAGGGCCATCAGGAGCAATTAGGGACTTAGTGAGGATACTTGATAGGACAAGGATACATTGACGTGGTCACTGGGGTAGGTGAGGACCAGCAACCCTTCGGTTGCGAGACGGCCACTCTACCTCTGAGTCATGATGCCCCCCCCTTCCAGATATTTGAAGAGACTGAATCTTCAAAGGACAACTAAAACATGCATTTACTGATTTCTTCAGTTTTAAGCATTAATCCATCATACAAGTGCAGTTATTTCTACGAAATAATTTTGTGTAAAAAAAAGACACTTCTTAGATTGTCAAGCTTACCTGCTGGACCCTGTGGGCCCTGGGATCCAGGAGGTCCTGGTGGTCCAGAAAAGAAGGTTTCTAAGACCCAAAAAAAAGGGAAGAATGCATTAGGTACACCAACCAAAGCCATTAGAAGCTGAATATGAGATGTTTCAAGACGTCAACTATCAAAGATCTAAAGCTTGATTTTGTTCATCAACCTGACGTGGGTACAAAGCTTCCAGGTTCTCCTCTTGGTCCTGGTACACCAACACCTGCAAGACCAAACACAGATCAATATAAAATGTATTGGACATGTCACCTTTCATGTGAAAACTGCTGGAATCATTCTGTATGCAGATGATGTGTTGATCTATGTGGTCATTTTTTTCTGTTCTTACCTGGTTCTCCGGGGGGACCTCTGCGTCCTGGGGGACCTGGTCTAGAACCACCTTATTATGAGACAAAGGAAGTTGAATAATCAATACTTTGATCAGCTAAAAAACTAAATTGTGTGTGTGTGTTAATGCTCATGCAAATAGTGTTTATCATACCAGGAGGACCCTGTGGACCAGGTGCTCCAGGAGGCCCTGGAGGTCCCGGTGGGCCAGGAAGTGCAGCTGCTGAAGATAGAGCTGTAGGAATGAAAACGAGGGGGAAAACAAAGTGCATTAAAATCTAAGACACTGTTTTTATTGATATTGCTGGCAGATGGTGCTACAGTAAAGTAAGGAACTAAAAGTACTTACTACCAGTTCGGGTGGCACTGACAGTTTCTGACCTTGAGGAAATGATACCAGGCTCACCGGGGATTCCTTGCTGTCCCCTCTCCCCCCTGTCTCCTGTTTCTCCCTTCTCCCCTCTCTCTCCCTTAAGGCCTAAATGATTATATAAGTGTACCATCAACACTCTTTTCAACAGATACAATCCTCTCAATTTTTGATCCATCTCAGTTGCCTGACATTTCTCAAAATGCTGGATTTACCTTGTTGTCCTGGGACGCCAGCAGGACCAATGGGACCAGACAAACCAGGAGATCCAGTTGGGCCTGGAGGCCCAGGTGGTCCTGGTGGTCCAGGGATGGCCACAGTATCTGAGCCAACTGGGGACAAAGTGAGACACACACAAAAAAAATCTCTTACATATAAGAGAGCAGCAGGTTTTAACGGCACGTCTGTATCAGTCCGACAATTGTCGTTCTTCTTACCTGGAGCGATGACTTTTCCAGACGGACCCGTTTCACCTGCAACACACGGCAATGTTACGCGACAACAGAGGCACAGTTATAGAATTATGTTAATAGTTTGATGACTGACAAAAACGTCTGTAGCATTTTCTTTATTGGAGAACCAACTTCAGGCAAGCATGGACGCCTGGCAAGTCTTAGCACATGGTTGGTACAAAGGGCTTTTCCCATAAAAGCATCCATAACATGAAGCAATCATGTGCATTCTAGCAATCTGATATTAGCTTTTAGCTCAGAGTTCCACTGTGTCCCGTGAACGGCAGTCTAACAGAGCCGCTGGTATTGTTAAAAAGCTGCAAGGCTTTGTTTTGTTTTGTATATTTGAAATTTGTCCAACCCATCCACCTTTTACATTCCATCTTTCCCTTTAACTTTCCTGTACATGCTGATGACTCCCTGGTGTGTCTGTTCTGCGCATGTCAGTAGTTTGGACTGTTTCATTGGTTTTCTGTCCTTCTGAGTACTGAAACATTTTATTGTGTTTATTGTTGTTTGTTTTATTGAGTACATAAATCGGCACAGCATAATGAAGTGCTACACAAATATACTAGATTCCTTTTGACAGATTGTGATTTCTTGTGATTGCTGCTTATTTTCCGATACACAGCAAATGAAGCATTACCTTTAGCGCCAGGCTGCCCTGGAATTCCGGCGATACCTGTGACAATGGGTCACATCAGAATATGTATGTATATTGGAAGCTGTAAAGGGATCAAGAGTATGAATATTGTATATTTCTCATACCTGGTGGTCCCTGAAGCCCTTGAATACCTGGGGGGGGGGGGGTTGTCAGGTTATTCAAATTAGGAATGACTGAAGGCAGGTGATGTGACTGTGTGTGGGGTACCTGGTGAACCGATATCTCCAGGAAGTCCCGGCGGTCCTCTCACACCAGGAGGTCCCATCGAACCTGCATCACCTATGATTTACACACAGACTGTCGTTTACTAGAGCAAGAGTTGGACCTTCCCCCAGCTTTACCTTCCTGCTGTCGGCATAATGGGTGCTCAGCTTGTGTGCCTGATGTTTCTAACTGTAACTGAATTTACATGTCCACTGACGTGTGCTGTGGCTCCGGTCTGGTCCCATCATTCATCATATTACAATACACCAACAGGATGGTGACATCACACATTTCCATAAAAGGATCTCGGTGTCAGTATAATGTAACACCTCTGGCTCATTTAGACATAACATTCAGGAGACGTTTGATATCACCTCACCTCCAAGTCCCTTAGATCCCTTTGGTCCAGCAGGGCCTTGTGGTCCAGCTTGTCCAGGTTCCCCTTAAACCAGGAAAACATCCAAACTAAAGAAAAACTGAAATTTTTGACAACTTTGTGCTTAGCTGCGTGTGTGTGTGTGTGTGTGTGTGTGTGTGTGTGTGTGTGTGTGTGTGTGTGTGTGTGTGTGTGTGTGTGTGCGCGCGTGTGCTGTAAAGGCAGGTTCCTGTTCCTGACTGTAACTTGTTTTCAAGAGAAAAAGACCTCATTTAACTTGAAACCACACATTAATTATTACTCTTGGCCACACCTGCAGGTCCACGCGTCCCTCGCTCTCCCTGATCTCCTTTGAAACCTGGCAGGCCTGGGGTTCCTCGATCACCTGCATTACAGTCACAACTATCAACGCAATGCCCAGGCAGTTACTTTATCAATACTGTCATTGATAAATCTGTTGATTTTCCACGTAGACCAAGTAATGGAATCCTCTCATGGATTTCAGCCTCATTTCTATTAAACTCTGTCTGAAGCCTTAAATGTACCTTTTTCACCTGGAGCTCCTGCTTCGCCTTTGAAACCCTTTTGACCAGGAGCACCTGCAGACAAATGATCGTTTACTTGAAGCACATATTTGATACCTAACTGCCAAATGGTAGGAAATAACAGACAAACACTGATTGTGTTGCGTTTTTTACCAGGACTTCCTGGGGCACCGTGCTCTCCCATTGCACCTGAAATAAATAAGACGCACTCAGACCGTCTCCATCTTCATGTAGCAATTTTAGATGTAACGAAACAATTATTTTAGGACCATTTAGCCTTCGAGTAATCACTTGTATGAGTACTACAGTACTACATGTGTGCCAGTGTGTTTTCTCCTCACTGCCACTGGTTTGTGTTCAGTACTGATACTAACCATCCGTTTAATCACAACACTTGCAACTTGGTTTTGTCAAAGTGCCAAAGTTCCACTTTTTATGTGTAAGGGGTGGAATTTGCCGCTGACGTGAACCAAATGGAGCGAGCTCTCGCTTTTTAAGGAGCTTTTAGAAGTTCCCCTCACCTTTGGGTCCCATTGGTCCGATAGCACCCAGAAGACCAGGATATCCTGGCTCACCCTGAGTTCCTGTCAAAGTTAGAGTTCAATATGAAGGACTGAACACCTCACCGGCTTCATTATTGGTGATATAAACGATTCATTATCAACCTTTTTCTCCTTTTTCTCCAAAACCAGGTGGTCCAGTCTCTCCACGGGGGCCTGCTGCCCCATCCCTGCCCCTCTGGCCAGGTGGTCCTTCAGGACCTGCTTCACCTATTCAGACAAAAGACTCAGCCTGTGTGCTCCCTTTCGCGAAGCGTGCCATGAAACCAAACCAAATCAAACACTACCTGCTCCTCCCTTGGGACCTCTTGGCCCCTCTGCTCCTGGGTGACCAATAAGTCCAGGAGGACCTGAAGACATGAGAGGAAAGAGAGGAGACGGATGAGGTGGGGAGTTCCTCATCAAAGTCATTCAAACCAAAACAGAGGACAAATCTCTCAGTCTTACCTGGCAGGCCAGGAAATCCACTATCGCCTGCAAGAGACGGACCACATGGCAGTTTATTGAGCCTGACTTTCACATCTGACACTCTTCAAGCATGAAATTAAAAATCGATGAAATAAAAAAGGATTCTCACCTTTTGGTCCAAGTGCCCCTGTATCACCTGTGAAGAAAGAGTCGGTTTAGTGAAGCAGGTCGTCGGAAACCATGTCCAGATCAGTGTTTGTGCACACACCTTTAGTTCCTGGCTCTCCTTTAGCTCCTTTCAGGGAGTATGTAAGTGTTTCTAGAAAGAAAAGAATGAGTCATTCACACGTGGTGCAGCTGCCTGAAGACCACCACCTTGCTTGAGCTGCAGGTAATGAGTCAGTACCTCTAACATCATCTGAGCGGAGCTCAGCTCTGACCAGCTGCTGGACGGCCCTCCGCAGGTCAGCACTGTCCTGGACTGAACCACCTGCTCTGGACCTTGCAGTCCCCAGGTTGATCCCGTTGTCAGAGTGGGCCAGCGTGGAGCCAGAAGAACTCCTCTCAATATATGCCGACTCCAGTGGGTCAACGATGTTGATGCCAGAGGAGGTGCGGCGGCTGGTCCTGGCTGATGTGCCAGCGATGGCTTCTAGAGCGTCAACACGGCTCCTGAGACGTTTGACCTCTTCACCTGTGAGAGCAGAGGGAGCATGATTGAGACCCGCAGGACACGCTCACGGGCAAGTATGAGGAGCGGGAGAATCTGTCGTACTCAAAGCGATGAGTCCAAAAAGGAGGCCCAGGAGCAGGAGCAGGCTGAGCAGGAGGCCCAGGAGCCACTTCCACCAGCTGCAACATGAGCAGAGCCGCTGCAGGGATTCGCTGTGAGGAATCTCTGATGAACACAAGAGTTGACAGATGGAGTTATCGTTTCGGCCCTGTTTGACAATCAACTGTCAATCAGTCGGGCTTTCATGTTACTAGAACTACACAGTTGATGTAAGGAGCCATCAGGCTTTGCTTCCTGTCTGTGAGACTAAACTGAGGGATAAAAAAGTCCCTAAATGTGCAAGAACAAATTAGTGCATGAGAACATTGAATGAGTGAGGCTCATTTTCCTTCCACCGCACTTACATTTTCACAGTCTTAGTAAAGCAATTATTGTCTTACACACAGTCTACATAAAAGATTACATGAAAGTAGATTGAAAAGCCAAGCACAGGTTTCATGTGAATGAGCTGACATGAGGACCACTGGGATGTGAACTGCAGCAGCGAAATGGAAATGAAACCCTGCGTCTGGTTCACAAACCAACATTCAGACTCCAGAAAAAAACTCCTTCAGTGGCGATGCAGACGTTGGCGCCTTTATCATCGCATGAAAATGTCAACGAAGACATTTGCTAGTTCCTATCAACCCTAACCTATCAATAGAAAAACAACCATAAGAAAGATGTGTTGTGGTTTGACGAGGCGATTATGAGACACACTTGATGGACAAACACACTTCTGCTGATTCCTAAACACTCGGAGCTACTTTGGTTTTGGTTTTTGCTCACTCACTCCTGTTTGACATCTCTTTTCAGCACTGTTTCAGGTGTAAACTGTACCTCCATAGGCAGCTTTGTCTTTAGTAGAAGCATTCAGGGTGGCAGCTGTGAAATATTAAAACATCCGTGAACGATAAATGACACAATTAAGACAGGGAAGTCGGTCGGTGACTGTCAGGATGCGTTGTACCTCTAACGTCTGCACCTCTGTCCAGCGAGCTGGATGTCAGCTTCTGTTTCTCACTCTTCAGGGAGTCCTCTGAGTAGGTCGCTGCATGGAGGGCAGAACGCACACCCATGATCAAGAGGCTCATATACTTGTTGTAGTAGTAGTGGTAGTAGTAGTGGTACTGCTGGGTGTGGGGAATGTTGAGTCGTACCAGCAGATACGGAGGAAGGAGCGGACATGAACTGCTTCCCTGTGTCTTTGGCCATGATCAGCCGCTCAGTCTCCTTCTTGACCGGAGCGTTCTCCTTCTCTATCAGCACAAACTTGAAGTCTTTGCTGGGGGCTTCATCAATGATGGGACTGCTGGGTCTCACTGTAACGCACGCACGCACGCACACACACACACACACACACACACGCACACACACACACACACAATGATTTCTCTGGGTCATGAAATTGTTTTTTTTTGTAGTTTTTTGATAGTTGTCTTGGCATTGATTTCATTGAGGGTGAGAGAGTTGAAGTACTTTCACTTGGAAACAACAAACTATAAGAAAGTTTTAAAAATAGTTCTTAAACTTAAAGACCTGCAGCGTCACACGGCTCCGCTGCTTCGGGACATGTTCACAGTTACCTCAGAAATTACAGGATGGACGTTTCAAACTTTATTTTTCTTTTAGGCCTCAAGCACACATGTTGATTGTTGCAGTGCACTTAAAAATTCCAAAATGGAATTTAATACTCTGCAAATAATAAGCAGAAAACAGTAAGTGGGGGGGGGGGGGGGGGGGGTCAGGAACACCACCTCGATTACGGTATTCTAGGGAGGCCATGACTCAGAAAGGTTGAGAACTTCTGTTCTAAAGGTCCTAATTGTCTTACAGAATGTTAAAAGTGTCTTGTCTCCCCAGCAACTCTCATTCTGAAACCAACATGTCTTCTGTCTCACCTGTGGTTGGACTGAGTCCAGCACCCGAGACATTTTTCTGCACTCCGTAAACTGTAAGACACACAAAGACATTTTGAGAAAAGAAAAAAAAAAAAAGGCCACAAGAATGAAGATTTCCTCAGCACAACTGCAGATTCGACTCAGGTGACAAGTGCGTCAGAGACAGAACAGTAAAGTACAGACTGTGGAACACACACTTCTTCCTAACATGTTCAGTCAGATATATCAACAATCCTGGTAGAACCATAAAGATGGCTTACTGAATTGTGAGTGGGCTGTGGTGGGAGAGAGGACAGTGGGACTGGTACTGGCCAGGTTATTCTGAACACCGTAGACTGGGACTGGAGCAGACAGAAGGGGGGAGACACACACACACACACACACACACACACACACACACACGGTTAGTGAGCCCCTGTGTAGGCTGTGCTGAAACTGCGGTGGCAGGTGAGGAGGAGCTCACCTGTGTTGCTGGCAGAGAGGCTGCTGTTCACTGGAGGAGCGCTGAAAGTCATGTTGTTCTGAACTCCTGGACACAGAACACAGGAGACGCTCGGGTCAAGGTTCTGGTGACCTGATCTACTAACTTAGTCCAAAACAACACGTTGGACCGCTCCATGCGGCCTGGTGTTTCTATCAATACTGCAGCCTTTAAAGAGCCTATCTTACACGTGTCACCTGTGGGTGTACCTGTATTTACTCATCATACACACACGTAGCGTGTTTTACATCACGTCCCCTCGTTATGAGAGTCTAGTTGAAGCTGGTCGTGGACCTTTACCTCCTCGTTCTTCACATTCCCTCTCTCTCATGCACCAACAGCTTCCTGAGTTATGCAGGAATTTCAGGAAATGCCATGAAAAATTCCTTCATTTGCAAGGAGTTGGACCCCCGGGACGATGACCAGATTTCAGTTCCCACCACTTTCTAATTCAGACTGGATTTCTACACTCTTACTTCAGGATCACACTCGTGCCTGCCGCTCAGCTGCTCTCCACATTGATAATCGCTGGTTGTTCAAATGATCAGCCCGTCACTGTCACCTTCTCCAGCCTTAACAATGTAAACCATCCTGGTAATTCCATGTGCAACAACCAGGTCTTTTGCCGACATATAAAATCTTGAACCTGCACCTGGTCCCGCCCCTCTTCAACCTTTCAAATATCCGATTGAGTTCTAGTGACTGTGGGGGCCATGGTATCCTTAATTTATTAGCTAATTATGATTTAATTGATCATAAATCTATGTTTCACGAAAGGCAATGTGAATTACAGGTGGAATTAACCTGTCTAACTTCAAATTCTGGCACAGGAAGCGGTGTTAGGCTGGATTATTTCTTTCTTTGTAAAGTGGCGCAACAAAATATGTAGTGTATAACATAGACCAGGACACCAGGCTCAGAGCTCCCTGGGGATTCTCTGATCATCCCACGATTAAAAGGGGTTTGATTCATTCGCGATAATCTGCACGGACATCTTCTGAAAACAAAGGGAACCCCTGGTGCATGTTTGACTGACCTGTCTGATAGAGGGTGGATGTGGTGGACAGGTTGTTGGGGTTCGTACTGTAAGTGTAGCTGCTGCTGCTCACACCTGCAGGCCAAACACCACCATAGTTTTCTAGAAGTAAAGACACATGCAGAAAAGTTAAAAGACGGAAAGCCTGGTCTAGGATCTGTAAAGGATAGAAGAGGACCTGTGGTGGTGCTCTCAGACACGGTCCTGGCCTCCACTGCGGCCTTCTTGGGGATGGGCAGGGAGTTGTTGGACAGAGGGGGGCTGCTGGAGCGGTTTCTCCTCAGCAGACGCTTCACATCGTCCAACTCCGTCCCTGCACAGCACAGCAAAGAATCCAGCAGAAGTCTCAGCTCCAGTGCATGACAGCTGACAGTGAGACTAAAGTCTGCATGGACAAAGACTGGGACTCACAGCTGGCTGAAGGAGAGGCACTCTGAAGTCGGGCTCTGATCTCGCTCTCTGAAATAGAGACAGGCACATGAGTCAGCAGTCTAAGAACCTTCAGAATAAAGGTTTGGTGTCGTTTAGGTATTGAACTGGTTCTGGAGCATCACGGTACCTCTGCTATGAGACCGCCCTCTGGTGGTGGTCGTTGTGGTTACATTTGAAGAGCCTGCAAGAATACGTTCATTCAGTGTGAGTGCACGTGCAGGTCTGTCTGCCTGTCTGCCTTTTTTGCCTGCCTTTCTGTCTGTCTCACTGCCTACTTGTCTCTCTGTCTGTCTGCTCGCTTGTCTGTCTTTCTGTCAGTCAGCCTGTCTCTCTGTCTGTCGCTCATCTGACTTTCCTTCTACCAGAAAACCTGTGTAACCACAGAACACGTGATATCACCACGAACTCTGACTGCCATGTTACCTGGTGGTGGTTGAATCACCTGGCGGCACCACAGAACGTCCACCACTGGAGTTCAGTCTGTGTCCTGTGTCTCGGTTGTCACATTGATGGCGAAGTCTGCTTTATAACACAGTTTTTTCCATCTTTGACTCAAACTATGACCTAACCAGATCGGTCAACACTTCAAAAAACATGCAGCGCCGCTCAGTGTTTAATGTGGTCGTCCGCGACTGAAGGATCCTGGTGGACCTTCTCTTTGTTCCTGCGGTGCTGGTTTGTACCACATTCAGCAAATAGAATAGCAAGAACTTGTTGTCATTCCATGTAAGAATCGACACACGCACACACACACACGCACACACACACGCACACACACACACACTCACCATACTCCTTCCTGTTGTACTCTGGAGAGGAGTTTGCGCTGGAACTCTCTGGAACATGATGACAAGTAGAGATCACGTTAGCCTACATTTCCTTTTGTGTTGTTGTAATGCTGATTCCACTTTACTTTCCATCGTCTTTCAGTTCTTTCTCTTGTGTTCTCAAATGCGCGATACAAAAAAGGCTTACTATCATGTGACTAACCATCAAAAACCTCAGCGAACGCTGCAGCCATGGTGGTCTTCCTCTCCTTTAGAACCGGTGAGTAAGTGAGAGAGGATGACCCCTTCCTTACTTCTCCAGATCTCTCTCCACTGTAGCTGGTCTTGGTCACCATGGAATCACCTAGCCCTCTTCCCTCCCCTCCGGAGCTCCCAAAGCCGGAGGAGATCCCAGAAGACCCCCCTCCAGCCCTGAACCCTGCCCCTGAGCTCCTTGAGCCTCCTGAACCTCCTCCACCTGACAACAGAGCAGAGGAACCTCCTTGTGTGCTGGTACTGATGCTGCTGCCTCCTCCGCCTCCCCGGCCTCCTCCCGATCCACCTGAGCTGGAGGTGTAGGAGCTGCTGGATGTGATGAGAACCGAGCCGCCCGTGCTGCCCGAGCCCTTTCTTCCACCAGACAACCCCCCAGCACTCAGGGAGAGATCACCTAGATGGAAGGACAGGTTCAGATTCAGTGATCAGCATTTCAGTTTGGTGTTTTCCATCCGCTCTGCGACCGGCTCAGACATGAAGCTGCCTGCTGGGCCTGAGAGCGGCTGATCACGCGAAGACAAGACACCACCGGTGAGGTTAATATCATCATGAAAGCATTTTTGTCATGATTTCCCAGCCAAGCCTCTGCCTGCCTGCTACTGTGCCTCAGCATGTCTTATTATGGCAACGTTCACACTAATTGGTTGATTTATAACACGCCGGCGGTGCTGCCCAGGGCGAGAACTTTCCCGTGGAGTGTGGCCTGGGTGACCTGCAGCTCCCCCTAGTGGCAGAGTGGCTGTACACGCGGTACAAACATAACATTCCCAGCGTGCTTTACAGCTGCACCAACACCAATGAAGAAATAAACCTAAACAGTGGTTTGATAGTGTGCTGAGAATTATACCTTGACTTTGCACTTTGTCACATTAGATGTTCCATTTTGGTTCAAAATCCAAAAGAAACACCGCTCGGACCGTATTCACCGTCCAGGAGCAGGTCGGGCAGGTGGGCAGGGAAAGTCCAGGAGACACACATAGCGGAACATGTGGCCATAGTGGACTGCTTGTGAGCCTGTGTGCAGTTTTAGAGCTGACAGAATGCAAATTTTGAAGGCATAAAACACTCCTAACCCTGATGTGATATTTGTTTGAAACGCTGTGTGTTCATGAAGACGGTGCAGGTGCAGCAACGCCCGTGTGTCATGTAAAATGTCTTTTGTGTTTTAAATGTCTTCAACGCAGGGATGCAAAACACAATTCAGGGGAAACTTGACAATAAATGTGTATCGTGTCGAGCCACACTCGGTTAGACTGCCCCCAAGTGGTCAAAAATAACACAAAAGGAGCCTGAGTGCGAGTTGAAGTTGAATCAAAGCTGCGTGGAATCTTACAGCGAAGAAGTGGCCGCTTGCATTCATGACTGCTGGCCCAAGTAGCCTCGCGGTACCTTTCATTGCCGCTGTTATTTATTTTTTATTTTATTTATTTATTTATTTATTGCGGTTTTGAATGAGCAGATTTCACTGGAAAAACATTCAATCACTCTGTTGTGTTACGGGTTGATTTTATGTGATAACAAATTGCTATCACCAAATAATTAATCAAATGATTATATATATATATATATATATATATATATATATATATATATGTGTGTGTGCGTGTGTGTGTGTGTGTGTGTGTGTGTGTGTGTGTGTTGCTTTTGCAGATAGTATTTTGTGTGTTTTTGGTGTTTGACTAGACGAGGCCTTACCTTTCATATTTCCTCCGCTCCCCCCGCTGGAGCTGTACGTCTTGGTTGTGATTATATTGTCCATCTGATGGCTGTGACTCACTAAAACAAAACAGAACACGAAGCTCAGTGTCTGCGCTCCAAAAGATTCATGAGGGAGGAGTGATTCTGCTGTGCTGGAAAGCAGGGATCAACCCCTGAACACAGGCAGCTCTCCCTGACATTGACTCAGGGTGGGATTTTGCCCTCAGGCTGATGTGCTTACAGTCTTTTTGTGTCATAATTTTGTGTGATCATATTTCTCTCCTTTGCAGCTGCGTCTCCACGGGCGAAGGCTCTTTAGAATCCCACATGCCTCTTATTAAAAGGCTTTACCTGGAGCTGTATAGAAAGGGCGTAGCTCTTTGTTCTCATTATAAATGTCTCTGTTCTTGAAAGACAGAGAGAAAAAAAGAAAGAAGAGAAAGACCTGCAGTGATGGATGAAACGGATCGCAGGTCTGGGTCATGCCTGGAGCAAAGGACAGGAAATCTTAACTGAAAGAATCATTAATTCATGAGGCCGAGGGCATGTTTGCACCGCTGCCACGTTTGATAATGATATCTACAGTCGAGGAGGGAGGGAAGGGACCCGGAGGGAAGAAGCACACAAACACCTGGAAACAAAGTCAACCTCAAATGCTTCAGAAACACGGCGTCACTCTGTAAATCACACCAACACCACACATGGAAACATTCGTATATTTTTATTCACTTGCAGGGATTCAAACAGGTTTCTTTGGAATCTAAAAGTTTATCTCATACATTTACAACTATCACCTGTGGACTCGCGACGTCCCCGTCTGACCTCAAGTGTCAGCGCAGCGCCGATCTGGGCAGGTTTTGAGGTTTCTGATTGAATCGGGCAGGAAATGCATCCAATCTTTTGTTTGCTTTTGCCACACCTCTGTTCAGGCTGCCTTCTCACAGCTGTTGTAGAGGCCGGCACTTACGAGGGATTAGAGATGTAAAAATATGATCACCTGGGGCCGATTTGGCCTCCAGTGCAGTTTCAGGTAAAACGTTTTCCATCATACAAACATGATTTCTCACGTTCTGGCTGTGCGGCACTTCGCATAAGCGCCACGTTCTGTGTGTGTCTGAGCGGTTATGTTCATGCATGACATTCATGAGAATAGTCCGTATGTTTGCTTCAGCGTTTAAATTTTGGTAAAATCCGGTGGCACACATTTATTTCATGATCAGAAATGGTTTTCAAAAGTGACATCAAACATTTCTGAAATTAGATTTTTGGGGACTTTTTCTCTCGATTTGAGCGCCACCATGTATAAAATGTTCCAGTGATGGGAACATTTTCAGTATGTTCTGATTGCACGCGTTTGTCTGTAAAACTGCATTTCTCATCTATTAATTGTGTGGTTCTCTGTGTTCCGGGTTCGGCTGGTTGGAAGTATGGTGGTGATCTGCACTGCCGTCTGCTACAGTGTCTTATTTCTGACTGCCTCCAGGGGGCACCAGAGTCTGGTGTTCTGCATGGTTTCTTCAAAGAAACATCGAGAACCTTCACTGAACAGTAAAAATTATGGGAGAATGCAATGAGTGGCGACGGAACCAGCAGAGACGAGTCCATCCGCGCACTGAAGAAAGATCGGAAGAATTTGGACTCATCGTCCTGTGTAGCTGCTGCATCGTCTAAACGTGGTTTTCCATCTCGATCCAACGCTCAACAATGAGAAAGAAACTGTGTCCTCAAATCAAAACCCAACGTACGGACGAGGCCTGTTTTTTTTTTTTTTTTAATTAAATGAACAATCTGAGTGGTGATTCCACAAATAATTGTGTTGAACTTCTTTATTTTCATGTTTGAAGCGACTAAAATGCCATTTCTGCTCTTTGGAGATGCGAACAAACCTCTGAAGGTGGCATGTCAGAGGTCTGGTAGCGTTCAGTGAAAGCAGCTACAGGACAGGAGGCTCGGTGTATTTTAAATGTGACCTGACAGGATATGTTGGCTTTCCAGCTCAAGAGAATAATAATAATAATAAAAACCACCCTCAAACATCTCAACTTCGCTGCTTTGACCTGTAATGCCGATATCAGCAACTAGAAAGTCAGAGTCTTGAGCTTCAGCCACTGCTAACCGAGCGCTCCAGCTGCATTAACGCAGTACCTACAATGTTATCAGAGGTTTTCAAACAATAACGCTGAGTCATAAATGCTGAGAACATGAATTCAACACGGCTGCGCGGCCAGTTTTCATTATCAAGTACAGTCACTGTGTGAGATGTAAGCTGTGTGCTCGGGGGAGCAGTGAAGCACTGTTACAGTCGAGCACCAGCTTTGTCTCCAGACGTGTGGAGGCAGTTAGCATCTACATCAGAGTACTCAGGGCAAAGTCCAGTTTTTGAATGTTAAAAAAAACAGCTGCACCAGCAGCTTCTGGGACCAATAACATTAATGCATGAGTTCTTTATATCTTATAACTGAAAAGAGTAGAAAGAATCTCCTTTACCTTTAGATCATGTTTACAGAAAAGAGGATCCGTCCTCCTTTATGCCTCCAGCAGAAAAATCTGTCTATTCACCACCTTGCAGAGTTTTAAATCCAGGTGCTAAGTGAAGCTGCGGTCCCTTCACGTGCCAGGAGTGTTTATGTATAAGATTAGTCTGACTCATAACTTCAGCTGACAAGTCCCAACAAAGTGGAGGCGGCCGTTACTTCAGCCCGTGAAATGTTCAAGTGCAGAAAAAAATAGCCCCGGGCTCCATAACTGAACGAGACAAATACTCATTTAAAAAAAGTAAGAGTTGTTTTTATCGGTGCGTAAAACTCTTGTTTGGCTAATTGCTTTTGTCCGAGTCTCTTCAGGGATCAAGAGTGAAACAGAGGAAGTTATAAATCAAGAAATTAAAGAGAATGATACAAACTTGCTTTTGGCAACAGCAGGGCTGCCGGATTTGAACCAATACCAAATAAGGGCTCCGTCACACCTGTGCTGGCATTGCCACACCAGTTGCCGTTTTCTTGTAAAAACTGATTTTAAAGTTATATAATCCTGCACCTTCCTTGTCTTGGTTTTCATGCTCCACTAAGCACTCTCATGTCCCCCCTAAGCTGGACTTGCTAGATGGTCCTCAGGTGTCCCCCAGGACATCTGCTCAGGCTTCCCTCTCCGGCCTGAGATGCCCACTGAGCCGGCAGCACACCTGAGCCATGACGGCACTGTGGTGCATTCATTTAGTCTCCGTGGAGCAGAGAGATTCATTCAGTAAATACACACGTGCGCGCGCACACACACACACACACACATTCACATTCAAACAAATGTGGTTATTTTCATCCTCCACTATCAGATCAGATGAGCTCAGATAGACTTCAACAACAGGAGCTCACTCGTTCAGTCAGGGCAAGGAGGGGCTGATGAATAGAACGAGTAAACCGAGAGACGGTAGAGGGCCGAGCCTCCTGTATATATTACAACTGTCATGTCTCCCATCAGCCTTCATGAGCTCAGCACATTAATGTCCTCCTCCAAACCCTCCACCTGTCTTCTAGACCCCATCCCTACTAAGCTGCTGAAAGACTCTCTACCCCTCGTTAGCCCCTCCCGCTTAGATATGATCAATGTGTCGCTGGTGTCTGGTTACGTCCCACAGTCCTTTAAAGTAGCAGGAATTAAACCCCTCTCCAAAAAACCAAACCCTGGATCCAGAGGTTCTGGCCAACTACAGACCAGCATCAAACCTTCCTTTTCTCTCCAAGGTTCTGGAGAAAGCAGTTGCTAAACAGCTCTGTGACTTCTCCACAGCAACAGCTGATTGGAGTCAGGTTTCAGGTTTCAGGTTCATCCTAGCACAGAAACTGAACAAGTCAAAGTTACCAGTGACCTCCTACTGGTACCAGATGAGGGACTGGTCTCTGTGCTGATCCTATTAGATCTGTGCAGCTTTGATACCATTGACCACCATATCCTTCTACAGAGACTGGAACATGTCATTGGCATTAAAGGAACCACACTAAACTGGTTCAGGTCATATTTACCAGGTCCGTCTCAGCTGGTACTCACTAATGATAACCCCTCTGAAACCACTGCAGTCAGTTATGGTGTTCCTCAAGGCTCTGTGCTTGGACCAGTCCTCTTCACTCTATACCTGCTTCCTCTCGGTCACATGACCAGGAAACACTCCATTAATGTTCACTGCTATGCAGACACACAGCTGAACTCATCAATGATCCACATGGAACAAATCTGCTGACTAAACTGGAGGCCTGTCTGAAGAAGATAAAAACATGGAGGACCCACAATTTCCTTTTATTAAACTCTGACAAAACTGAAGTTATTGTCCTGGGCCCAAAACACCTTGGAGACACCCTATCTAATGAGACAGGTACCCAGGATGGCACCACCCTGGCCCCCAGCACTACCATAAGGAACCTAGGAGTTCTTTGATCAGGATCTGTCCTTTAACTCCCACATTAAGCAAATTGCTAGGACTGCTTTCATTCATTTACTTCACATCGCTAAGATCAGACACATCCTGTCTCTAAAAGATGCAGAAAAACGTCATGCTTTTGTCCTTCCAGGCTGGATTACTGCAACTCCCTCCTACCAGGCTGGACTAATAAGTCCCTAAAGACTCTCCAGCTGGTCCAGAATGCTGCTGCCCACGTGTTGACTAGAACTAGTAGCAGAGACCATGTCTCTCCTGTACTGGCCTCTCTGCATGGCTCCCTGTCAAATTCAGAATAGAATTCAAAATTCTCCTTCTAACATACAAAGTCCTCAACAATCAGGCTCCTTCATACCTGACAGAGCTCCTAGTCCCCTATGATCCAGCTAGAACCCTTCACTCCCAGGATGCAGGGTTACTGCTGGTTCCTAGAGTTCTAAAAGTAGAATGGGAGCCAGAGCCTTCAGCTAACAGACTCCCCTCCTGTGGAACCGTCTCCCAGTTTCAGTCCAGGACCCAGACCCCCTCTCTACTTTAAGAGCAGACTAAAGACCCTCCTTGTTGATCAGGCTTATAGTTAGGTCTGCTTAGGCTGGCCCTTAGATCTGCTGCTTTAGGCTTAGGCTGCTGGGGATCTCCCATGATGCACTGGGCTTCTCTCTCCTCCTCTCTTTCCTCTCTGTCCTCCTTGAGTGTCATACATAAATCATACTCATACATATTTCTAACTCATCCTTTTCTCTGGTGGCTTCAGGCTCCCCACATCCCAGATCCCAGTTCTGCTGGAGGAGGCTGCAGACCTGAAGAGGCTCAAGCTGCCACCCGTAGCTCCACCTGCTCCTGCCTGTTAAAGGAAGGTTTTGGTGGCTGCTGTTGCAGGATGTGCTTGCTGATGGAGAACTGTTTGTTGTTTGTTGTTGGGTGGAGGTTCATTGAAGGAGTTTGGTACTGGACCTGCTCTACTTGTTAAGTGTCATGAGAGAACTTTTGTCTCTTGTGGGTGGATTGTTACCGTCTTCATCATTCATTCGTCACTCTCATCGTGTTCCCTGCTCCTCCGTGTTTTCCCGTGAGTCCTTGGTTGTCAGTCTTGTGTAGAGCTTCGTTTTGTTTGTACTTTGAACTTGTCCAGGACTTAGGCCTGTTGACCCCTTTTGTTGATATTTTGTATTTCCCTTCCTTTGGACTTTGAACCCCACTTGGTTTTACTTTGCCTTTTTGTAATGAGTTTTTGTTGCACTCCCTTGGCTGCCGTCTGCATTTGGGTCGTGTTTCCTTGTTCAACCCTGACAACAAAATTGTAAAAGAACTAAATACCATACATAAACCTTTGACTTTTTGTAACTATATAAAGAATTATGTATGTGTGTGTATATATATATATATATACCTACTACCAGTAAAAAGTTTGGACTCACCTTCTCATTTATTGCTTTTCTTTATTACTATTTACACTCTAGATTCTCACTGAAGTCATCAGAACTATGAATGAACGCACATGGAATTATGTAGTAAACAAACCAGTGTGAAATAACTCAAACACGTTTTATATTTTAGATGCTCCAAAATAGCCTCCCTTTGCTTTGATTACTGCTCTGCTCACTCTTGGCGTTCTCTCCATGAAAGCTTCATGAGGCCAGGTCATCAGGTGCAGCCCTCCATCACTCTCCTTCTTGGTCAAACAGCCCTCACACAGCCTGGGGGTGTGTTTGGGGTCGTCGTCCTGTTGAAAAATCAATGATGGTCCAACTAAACCCAAACTGGATGGGGTGGCGTGTTGCTGCAGGACGCTGTGGTAGCCATGCTGGTTCAGTGAGCCTTCAATTTTGAATAAAACCCCAACAGTGTCACCAGCAAAGCCCCCCCCCCCCCATCACCCCTCCTCCTCCATGCTTCACGGTGGGAACCATGCATGTAGAGACCATCCAGTCACCTTTTCTGTGCGCACAAAGACATGGTGGGTGGAACCAAAGATCTCAAATGTGGACTCATCAGACCAAAGCACAGACGTCCACTGGTCTGATGTCCATTCCTTGTGTTTCTGGTCCAAACAGATCTCTTCTGCTGGTTGCTTTTTTTTGGTAGTGGTTTCTTAGCAGCTGCTGGACCATCAAGGCCTGATTGGCGCCGTCTCCTCTGAACAGCTGGTGTAGAGACGTGTCTGCTACCAGAACTCGGAGGCGTTAATCTGGGCTCTAATCTGAGGAGCTGTTAGCTTGTGATTTCTGAGGCTGGTGACTGGGATGAACTCATCCTCAGCAGCAGAGGAGACTCTTGGGCTTCCTTTCCTGGGGCGGTCCTCATGTGAACCAGTTTCATCGTAGCTCTCGATGGTTTTTGCACCTGCACTCCGGGACACATTCAAGGTTTTTGTAGTTTTCCCGACTGACTGACCTTCAGTTGTTCAAGTAATGATGGACTGAGCTGATTGGTTCCTGCCATAACATGAATTCTAGCATTGTCAAACGGAGCTGTCAGCTGTGTAGCAACCTGACTTCTGCTCAGCTCAGCTGATGCTCCCGATGTCAGATCGATGTTTGACTGTCACCATCTGGATCTCTGGTGTTTGGAGATGATTGGGAGGAACTGGAGAAGATCTGGCTGAGACACGGAGGGTCGCTGCCGTCGTGACTTGTCAATCATCTGTATTTGACTCTACACGAGACTGTAATTTAGAAAAGGAGCAGAAAACTTTGAAAGTGGCGAATGAGACTCCTGACGTTTACTGTGGACATAAATCAAGTGGAGAGTCATTTTCTCATCACGCCAAAAGAATGTTCTGTCTTTGGCTGTAAGTCAGCGCAGTTGGCAGCTGCAGAAAACGCTCGCAGCTCTCACGTCCTGACCCTGACAGCGGCGTCAACCGTTGCCGAGCACCGATGCGACACCAGAGCTTAAGATGCACTGAGATGGGTGGAGGCTTCCTCACACTGCAATTCAAAATCCAGTGAATAAATGCATGCAGATAAATGTGCTGAATTGGTGAGATTTATCAACTGCAAGTGGGAAATAAAAAAAAAATACTTTGAAACTGCAGAACTTTTCCTTTTGGCTCCCTCCACGCTAGTCGCTCGCCTTCATGACGTTTGCATCTGGAAAAATCCGAACAACGACCTCAGGGCGAAGTGTTCCGTGGACTTGATGGAACCAGGAAATAACCTCAGTATTTTCTGCAGTTTGTCAACGTTTGAATCCATTTCAACTAATTATTACTGAGTAACAATCACTCATCAACCAGCAAATCTATAACCTCCAGGTCAGATCGTTTCATAAGAGGTGTGACTCAAATATCGCTCAAGTAAACACAGCAGCATGGACACATCCGAACAAAATAAACAGAGACATACCAGGAATTTGTGATCTTCTGGTACAATTATACTGCAGGCTGTTTCAACAAGTCTGAAACCACTTCTCAATGAAACCTGTCAGGAATAAATTCTTCTCTGACATGGACGCTCCTAACGTGACTCACGCTATCTGTTGCTTTAAAACAACCCTACTTTTCTGTAAAAGTGTGGGAGTCATGATGCTGTGATTCATTTGACTTCCAGCCTGGTTTTAGGCTAAAATAGTTCCGGTGACCCTGCTGAGAAGCTTTTATGGTTCTTCTGCCTTGTTTTCCGCCCTGAGCTGAGGGAGGAGTACACCAGAGGTATTTGTACCCCCAAACACTGTTACTCATGTAGGCTTCAGCGGCAACATGTTCCCCAAAAAAAACAACACAAAAACAAAAAAACATTCAAGGCTGTAGAAATGTGGAAGTGAACCTACTCCAGATTTTGTGTTTCTGTGCCGTGACAACGACTTTCCCTCATATGAAAAAATAGAACATGATTGCGATACGCCGGTCTAGTTACGATCAGTAAATGTCACAAACAAGGTTGATTTAAAGTCAAATCGCAACAAAAAGGATCTCGAAGCTTTACAAATAGAGGAGATCTAACACCGAAGAATAATTTATTGTGACCCAGCCTCTAAAGGCCGTCAGGAGGGGAGCCCTACGTTTCTGAGAATCATATTTCCTCATCCAGACGCACATCACCAGGTTCCTCATGATTTAATTCTATCTTATAATCTCGAACCTTTACTCAAACCTGACTGAGGCCCAGCTGACTCTTTTCAATGATGACCTGGCCAACTGGCGACAGCAAGAATATTCAAATAAAGCCCTCCATCAGCTTGCGTCTCGTCTGAAGCAGACACTCCAACTGAACCTGCAGGGCTGCCTCTTCCTCCACGATTAGTTCATGTGTTGTACAGATGCAGAAACATCAGAAGCACTGTGTTGAAAATGAGAGAATGCAGAGGTCAGTGTGCAGCAGTCAGCCTGGACCCGCGGCAGGTTACGTTTGAACCCCACCCGTACAACGTAGCGGCCCGATCCCGACTCACATAGCTGGGATGGACATGGAGCTCATCAAGTAGATCTAAGTCTACCTTCTGTGGACTACATCACCTATCAGCAGTGAGCCTTGGAGACTACATTTGGCTTGTGGGAACTAAGAGTGGTTTTGGCGTGATTCTGACTTGCTGCCCTTTCGGGACTTTGTTTTAACTATTTCAATGATACCAACTCATGAAATGTAAATGCATCATTTGTCATGTTTTGTTTTAAAATGTTTCAGTCCCGCTGCAGTTCCTCCCACACAGAGAGGCTTGCAGCTTATTCAAACTCTGGAATCGGATTGGTCCCCACCATCGGCTGACTCCATCTCGCCCAGGGATCTGGATCAGTATCGGGTCTGGAGAGGTGGATCCTTGCATCCCTAGTTTGGACATGTCGAGGGATGAGAGAGGGATGTGTTTTGATCTGTGTTCCAATAGTTTGAAGCTACAAAATGAAAAGAGTTGCAGCCAAGAACATTCTTTTGGAATGATGACTCTCATGAAATTATGAGCCATAGACACAAAAAGCTGGAAGCTCCATCGATAAATGACAGGGTTTCATTTTGAGTCAAATAGGTGATCGACGACCCCTCAAGCCTTTCCTTCAAATCATCTCCAGACCCAAAAGATCAGTTCATCGTTCAATCAAATTTTATTCTTAAAGCTCAAAATTTCAAAGGAGAGTTTGCCTCAAGGAGCTTTACAACGTCTCCCCCTCAATTCAGGGTGAGGAGGACCCAGGGAGAGTCCCAGTAATCCCTGAAGTAGACGTCACAAGTACGTGCACACAAATGTATGCAAAAGGTCCCAGATGCCTGTCCTTGTCTCCTCCAGGAGCAAACCAAAGAACCTAAGCAGTCAGAGTTGGGCTAGGAAACACAGCTCTACTCTCTACGTAGAGACACAGAGAAAGAGAGAAGGAAGGGAGGGGACCAGGGGACAGAGACCAAACAGAGACGTACGTCACTTAATTTGAGTCTACAGTTAAACTGACTAATTCAGGGTTGGTAGGTCAGTAATCTCGACTGTAGGAGCTGCAGCGAGACTGACACCGACAGAGTCAGGGGGTCTGACACACTCGCCAGGCTACGGTGACCTGTTCACGGACAACGTTCCAGAATTTTCCTCGAAGGCTTGAGTGACTGTCACAGACTGAATTCTGACCAGTTCTGAGGGCCTGAAACTGAAGTACCTCAGACACACGCAATGCAACACACAGAGGTGGCGGATCCTTATACTCTCTTCGGTCCGCCGCTGCTGCAGATGTGTGTGTGTGCCGACATCAGCACTCTCACTGAGTCCATCGCTTTTAAAGCAAAAGACAACCCTGTTGAATTGTTTACTAGACTCTTCCATACCATGAAGTTCTACTTTTCTACATTCAGAATATCCGGATGTCAGTTCACGTATTCCTTTTTAATATCAGAAACACAGAATCTGCCTTTAAAGTCACTCAGAGAACTTTTTCAAAGGCGGCATCGTGGCGAGGCGACGTTCTTCTCTCCTTACTGCGGATCGTCATGTGGTTGGAGGTCAACAACAAGGACTTGGACAATTCATGAATCATTTCATATCTGACAAGTGTCTGAAGTCCGAGTCTCGGGCCTACAGTTCTGCTGCCCTTCTGTCTGAGTTCACTCCATTGTTTGTGTTGAGTGTTTGTGAACCCACCAACAGCGAACCGCCGGTGAATCACACACGCTGCTGTTCAGAGGGAACATGGGCTGTCCTGGCAGCCTGTCAGTGGCCAAGAGGCATTCAGGTGGCAGCTTTGACCTTTCAATCATGTATCACCAACAATGGGCCAATAAATCAGAGGAATAAGTGTGGCGTGACTCATGTTTAATACATGAAGTAGCATGAGCAGGGACTCCAGCAGGATCCCACACTCCTCCTCGGCTGCTGATTTCTGTTGACTTGTATACCATTACATCATACGACTGATCCCATGAGACCAAAGGCCTCCAAAATAAGCATGCATCGTTTCATTCATTCATTCATTCATCGTCTTCCGCTTATTCCTTACTAGTAAGGGTCGCAGGGGGTGGAGCCTATCCCAGCGTCTACGGGCGAGAGGCGGGGTTCACCCCGGACAGGTCACCAGTCCATCGCAGGGCCAACACATAGAGACAGACAACCATTCACACACACATTCATACCTACAATAAATTTAGAGAATCAATCAGCCTCGTCCCCAGTTGCATGTCTTTGTACTGTGGAGGAAGCTGGAGTACCGGAGAGAACCCACGCAGGAACAGGGAGAACATGGAGACTCACCCAGAAAGATCTGGTGCCTGAGCCGGGACTCCAACCTAGAACCTTCTGTATGTGAGGCCACAGAAACACACATAGTTTGTGCATGACAACTCCAATCGTGGTGCCATATTCTCTAGTTGCTGTGGAATTTCTCAAATAACTTGCAAGTACACCAAGAACCGATGATCCACTGACACGCGCCGCTCATCCTTGTCCCAGCACGCTTAAAGACAAGGGGGCTTCTTCATCTTTAAATGTTACAGAAAGGTGGGATTGAACGTTTGTCTTCATGAGCGATCGCACTCATCCTCCGACCAGCGGGAAGCTTTTCTGGCTGAGGAGGGGCTGAATCCTCTGTCCCTGCTCCAGACCCCAACAGATGCAGTTCTCATGACAAGAAACGCATCAGGAGGCAACGACGGGCCTCTTAAAACGGACCAGCACGCCAACAAAAAGTGTTTGTCTTGCAATTAAGGACTTTTGAGATGGAAATTGTTCAGCTTTTGCGTATTGGTATTTACGTGTATTTTCAAGTGGCGTGGCCCTCTAACCAGTCACCTTCCAAAACAGTCTAGAAACGATGGAGCACAGTCAGATCCACCACAAAATGCTGCAATCTTAACACTGAAGTCCTTATTTGTTGGTTTATAATATAACCCAAAGAAAATAAACCTACAAATGATTCAGCTCTATAAATTCATTATCCACCCAGTTACATCAGAATGGAGAGAAACACAAATGTCACTGCATAATTTCACATAAAATCACTGATAAATGGTCTCCTGCTGCCCCCCTCTGGAGGGTGAGAGGAACTCGGTCACTGAGCCCAGGTGAGCGTCCGGTCCCTGAGAGGCTGTTAACACCTGATAGAGCTGAGAATCAGACGTAGGAATACACAAATACATAAAAAGTAGTTTCAAACACGGTGAAGGGTTACAAACATCTAACAACAGACAATAGAGACAAACACACCAGCAAAACTCAGAAAAGACATGTTTAAGGCTGAAGAAAATATTTAAAAAATTTTAAAAAAAGGCCCACAAGCTGAAATATAGATTTATATTAGCTATCTAGTTTGGTGTGAATGTCCACAATATCATATGAATCTTAAATTTTACCCCATGTTTAAGTTTATGTCTGCTATTTTATTATTATTATTATTATTATTTTCAATTTGATATTATTTGTATTTTTTTTCCGGTATCTTTCATTATAAGGTATCCTTGGGTTCCCAGAAAGGTGCCAAAAAAAAGAAAGAAAAAAGAAAGTATTATCAGCATTATTTAAAGTTTTAAAGAGTGTGAACACAACAGATTCAAGACGAGACTTCACACATTCCTATTGCAGTGGGTTTGGTAGATACATCTTGACAAATATTCCATCTTTCTCTCATTCTTTTTTTTTCCCTGTTGTTTGCTTAGTTTTCTACAAAACATTGCAGCCGAGGTCATGTTTTTGCTCCGCTCCGTCTCGGCTGCTTCCGGAAGCTTTCACGCGTACTTCCGGGTTGACTGTCAGTTTAGTCGTAGCGTAGGGAGGACAACCCCGGCGGGAGAGGTGTGGGGAATGATTAGGAAAATGGGAGGGGATAGGAGGGAGTGGGACTACCCAGTGATGACAGCAGGGGGGGAGACAGCAGTGCCAGATAGGGAAAAGGTGGAGATGATGGATACATAGTGAGGCTAATTTAACAGAAGAGGAGAGGAGGGGGAGGGGGAGGGGGTGACTTTGGGCAAGCATTTAGGGGTGTTGGACAGGAGGGAGGATATGGGTGGGATTATGGATGATAGGTTCACGATGGCAGAGTTGGTGAGGGCTATAGGTAGGGCTAAGCACACGGCTCCAGGGGCGGATCAGGTGGGGTATGTTATGCTGAAGCACTTGGGTGAAGGGGCACTGGAGGCACTGCTGGGGCTGTACAGTAGGGTCTGGGAGGAGGGCAGGATACCAAGGGTGTGGAAAGTAAGCAGTGGTGATTCCGGTTAGGAAGCCAGGGAAGGATCCCACTCACCCTTCAGGGTACAGGCCCATAGCCCTTACCTCCAACCTGGGTAAGGTTATGGAGCGGTTAGTGTATGTGTTGGGGGGGGGGGGGTAGCTGGGTATCAGATTGGCTTTAGGAAGGGTAGGAGCACTATGGATGCAGTGGTGAGGTTGGAGAATGAGGTTAGGAAGGCTCAGGTAAATAAGGAGTCAGTTGTGGTGGTGTTTTTTGATATTGAGAAGGCATATGATATGATGTGGAGGGAGGGGGTGTTAATTAAACTGCACATGCTGGGGGTAGGAGGGAGGGTGTTTAACTGGGTGAAAGATTTCCTGTCTGAGAGGGTGATACGGGTTAGGATAGGGTCTGAGGTGTCAGGTGAATACACAGTGAGCAATGGCACACCACAGGGCAGTGTAATTGGTCCACTGTTGTATAGTGTTATGATTAATGATGTGTTTTCACGGGTAGGGGGGGGGTGTAGGGAGAGCACTGTTTGCTGATGATGGGGCGCTATGGAAGAGGGGTAGGGACTTGTAGTGGGTAAGGTACAGGAGGCTATAGATGTGGTGGTTGAGTGGGGCCATGAGAGGGGGAGCAGGTTCTCAGTAGATAAGACGCAGACAGTGTTCTTCACTAGGAAGAGGGATGTGGTAGGGAGCTAGAGAGAGTGGGGTCCTGTAAGTATTTGGGAGTAGTTTTTGATAGTAAGTTGACTTGGGTGGAGCACATTGGGAGGGTTGAGGGCAGGTGTAGGAAAGTGATGAATGTGATGAGGTGTTTGTCAGGTAGGGACTGGGGGGCTAGCTTGGCACTAGATTATGGTGTATAGTGTTATGGGTGTATAGTGTATGGGTCGGCTGCTAAGTGTCACTTGCGGGTTCTGGATGTGGTCTACAATAAGGCACTGAGGGTGTGTTGTGGGGCACTAGGGACGACACCGGTGGCAGCACTGCAGGTGGAGATGGGTGAGATGCCCCTGGAGCTAAGAAGGAAGCAATTAATGGTGAGGTTTTGGGCTAACCTGCAGGGTCACTCAAGGGTGCATCCAACCAAGAGTGTGTTGGATGAGTGTTGGGAGTAGGGGGGGGGGGGCACAGGGAGCACTTTGGGAGGATAGGGAATGTACTGGCTAGGGAGCTAGGAGTAGGGCACATTAGGGTGAGTCAGTCAGTGGTGTACCCAGAGATGGCACCGTGGAGGATGGAGTGGCCAGAGGTGGACTGGTGTTTGTTGGAGTTGAGGAGGAAGGGGGAGGGGGAGGACTTGGTTAGGGCTCACAACCGGTGTATGAGAAGGGTGTATGGTGGATGGGAGAAGGTTTATACTGATGGATCGATGGACATGTGGCAGGGAAGGTGGGACAAAGAGTAGGAGGGTAGGCACTTGTATAGGGTTCAGAGGAGTGTGCGGCCTAGAGGGTGTAGGGGTGGAGGTGGGCAGAGGCGGGAGGAAGTAGTGAAGGTGAGGCTGAGGCTGGGACACTGTGGGCTGAACGGGACTTTGAAGGTGTTAGGGAAGCACGACACAGGGCTGTGTGAGGGCTGTGGTGAGGAAGAGTCCGTAGAGCACGTACTCCTGAGGTGTGGCAGGTATGAGGTGGAGAGGAGGGTGATGAGGGACAGGTGGAGGAACATGGGGAAGGGTGAGATCAGTCTGGAGGGAGTTCTGAGGATGGAGGATAGGGAGAGTGTTAGGGTTCTTTTAGAGTATTTGAGGGATACAGGACTGTATGATAGGATTTAGGTTTAGGGACTGTGTTTAGGATTTAGAGGTAGGATTTAGGTGTAGGGGTTAGAAGTAGGGAAAGATGGTGTTCCGCGATGGGACCGAAGAGGGCGGTAATGCTCCATCATGTTGGTTGCCAACCGCCGTAAATACCGAAGAAGAAGAAGAAGAAGCCTTGTCATGGCGGCGCCCTGACAGCTCTAGGTGAAACCAGCTGTACATCTGCGGCTTACTTTATTCACGAATAAATCCACCGAGCAGAGCAGCCCGCGGTGATGACGGTTAAAGAAGTGTTCAGGTGGAGCAAACGAGCGTCCATCGTTTACGCCATAGGCGTCTGGACGATGTTGGGTTCCTACAGTTATTACGTCTACACGGGTCGCTTCGACGAGGAGAAACGTGAGTCCCCGTCAACTCTTCACATTCCGGCCCAACTGAAGTCAGGCGACCAGTTGAGCAGCGTTACCTTCTGTCACCGTAAATCGACAACTCCGTCGTGCTGGTCCTTCACGTTCAAGCATTCTCCCTGTCGCGGTGCTAGTTAGCATTAGCAAGCTACTGGGTTATAACGGAACTATTAACACCATACTGAGGGTTTAAACAGATATAAAAAGTTACTGTACTTGTACTTTTCTATTCTTGAATTATTTTGTTGATAGTACTTAATAATTATGTTGTAGTTCATTCATGACATTATGCCCCCCCTCTGTTTTTAGTACATAATTACAAAACAGAATTATTGAAAAGCAAATGGTATTAATGGGGTCTGTAGCAGCAGATATGGGCCATTTAAAAACACCATCATATGTCATCTGTTCAGTGTTGACTCTCATCTTATTTATTATAAGGAAACAGTGCAGTCAATATGTGTTTTACAGGTTTCTCCTCCTTCTTTATGAGGAAAAAAGCAAATTGTGCTTTTTGAAATGCTCAGTATTTCTATGTGTTTTGCAAATATGCTCAACAATGTAAACATAACTTTGTATTTATACAATCAATGCCTTCTTCTTTTGCCTATTCAAAAAACAAACTAAATAAAAGTGTTGTACTGGAGCTATCTCGCCGCATCCATGGGCACTTGGCGAACACATTGCAGCCTCTGCTCAAATATCTCATGATTCTCAAGTGCTGCCTTCTGTCCCACCAGCTCAGACTCAAGAGGTGCAAGAAGATCCCAAGCAAGTCGTCTACCAGAGTGGAAACCTCAAAACTATCATCACCTACAAGGAAGACTTTGTGCCATACACTGAAAGGATCTCCAACTTCCTCCAGTCCTTCAGCAGCGGGCCGGGGACCGAAGACAAGGACGAATGAACAGCTGCATCTCTGTTTGAGACGCACGATGAACGATGAACTGTCCTGGGAGGATCTTACTGTCACGAGCACAGGAAATGCAACTGCCTTCCCCCTGTGCAGCCATAAGAGAGCCGCCATTTGTGTTTAGACGCTAGTAAGTCTGCCACCAGCCAGACTTGTACCATGAAACGATAAACAGCATCGTTTCATGGTACAAGTCTGGACTAGGTCCCTGTATACTGTGTATATTCGTGTCAAACTGTCTGTAATAACTTCTGACAAGCAGCTTTCAGAGGAGGCGGGAACGACGCTGGGCGGCCTCGAAACACCCGATAGAACTGAGCTCACATTTGAAGACGTGTGACCAAAAATACTGTGTGTGGGATCTTCAGGACATCAGGGGGCTGTCCACTGGCCGCACTGATGCCACATCCTCGTCATCAGTCGTCCGCCTCTCAAATGGCTCAAAAGTTCGAAAACAATCCGGGTCTTCGTGGGTTTGAGAACCTGCTGTCAGCTGAGAGGAAAGTTCTAACAGCAGGAGAGCTCCTTTGGTTTCTGGTCAGTCAGGGGGCGTCAGGTTTCCCTGTACAGCGGCTGATGTCCCAAATCTGCCTTGTGATGAATTGTTTGTATGGTTGATGCAGTTGTAGTCCATCACTATGGATTTGACTCCTGAGATAGAAGTTTATGAACCCGAAAAATGCTCTCGATGCATGAATGGAGTAAATGAAACTGAGAGACGCGTACGCCACCATCGTGGGCTTCAGTGGCGAGCTGAGACCAGCTGACGGCTGGTTAGCTTAGCGCAGTGGGAAGGGTTAGCATACCTGCACACGTAGCAATAGCAAGTACCACTATACTGGACTGAAGTGATGCGACTGGGTGTGATAGTAGTCGTTGATCCACAAGCAAAAATGTATCAATTATTCATGTCTTCATCTTTTTAATATCCGAGTCCGAGACGCTACAAGGTTTGTTATCCTGGTGGTGTTTAATGTTTAGCTCGGGTCACCGTAACTTTTATGGTTTGGCACAGTTTGGTAAAGCATGTCTGGGATCGAGGCCAGGTCTACGCTGGGGCAAGAGGGGGCACTGCCAACTAGCCTACTGTTTTCAGACACCGTCGGCTGCTGCACGTGGGCCCTGCAGGGAACGGTCCTGGCTCCGTTCCTTTTCACCCTCTGCACTGCAGCCTTCTCCCACCACACACCCACCTGTCACCTGCAGAGGTTCTCTGACGACTCTGCAGTTGTCGTCCTCATCTAACAGCTGCAGAGAGTCCAGAGAACTGACCCAGGACTTCCTAGACTGGTGCCTGAGGAACCGCCTCCAGATACACGAGGGGCATAGAAAGCCTTCCAACATAATTATTATTATTATTATAGTGAATGTGCTAAATGTTGTGACCATTAACGCCACGACAGTCAAATGAATCCAATAATCCCCAGTGTTCCCTCCAAGGAGAACGCCCCTCTTGAGACTCTAGCAATGACTGCTGCTGACACAGAGGACCCTGCTGATCCACAGAAGAAGAAGAAGAAGAAGAAGAAGAAGCTTCTTGAAGGTCACCACAGACGAAGCTGCTGCACATCCTCAGCAACAAGGCCAGGCCGTAGCTCTTGAGTTGCAGTCCTGTCTCCTGTCAGAGACACTGGATGCTGAGGAAGACCCACTGAAGTGGTGGGGGGAATTCCAGAAGCTCTGTCCTTGGCTTTCCAAGCTGGCAAGGGAATATCTGTGTACTCCAGCCTCAAGCGCTGCTTCTGAGAGGAAATATGGTGCCACGTTAGCGCTCTTCTCCAAAACACGACCATGTGACGCCATGCTCTTTGATTGAGTGACTGTCTTGATGGTCTAGTCTGCAATGTTCTTTGAGTAATTAGTAATTAGTTACTGTCTGGAATTTATTTGGTAGTGTTTGCAAAATTTTTGAGGACATGAATCTTTCAGTACGTTCTGTTTCAGTACAATAAAATATGAGGAAGTTCATTTTGTTCTTAATCACTTCTATTTCGTCTTCGTATTATTCGTCACGGTGAATGGTATTTTTATTTTTATGTTTTATTCTATTTTATTTATGATACATATTCATTTTGTAATTTATTTTTTAATTGTAATGTATTTACATAAAAGCAATTGTTTGTGTTTACGATCAGTATGTACTTCCTTTGTGTCACACAGTGGTGAGGTTGTCTTGTCCTGGGTTTGTTTTGTCCTGTCATGTCCTGTTTTATTTTGAAAAGTAACTCGTCTTTTTGCAGGCCACTTGCCCTTCCTCATGGAGTTGAGCCCATTGTTGTTGATGTTTCTCGAACTGTCACATCGGTGGATTACTCAGAACAAGAATATCTCTGGTCTAAAAATATCAGACCAAGAATACAAGATTCCTTTATTTGCTGATGACGTTTTAATTAGTTGGTCAAACCCCGAAAATTCAATTTTGGAACAACTTTCATTCTTAGATGCTTTTGACTCGGTCTCAGGCTATAAACCGAACATCCAAAAGTCCCAAATACATACTTCAGTTCCAAATGTAGCCAAAACATTACCTCTAAGATTCAACTAAAATGGGGTCTGGAACATATGAAGTATCTGGGAGTCAACATCCCAAAAGATTTGTCAAAGTTATACAACTTCAGTTTTGATCTACTAAAATAAAAAAATAAAGGAAGATACGAAGAGATGGAATCTTATTCCGATACTAAGTTTTGAATCTCAGATTGAGTCGGTAAAAATGAACATCTTGCCAAGGATACGATAGCTACTCCAGACCCTCCCAGCTGAAATGAAAGATAAACAATTCAACGAATGGCATAAATTATTATCGCGCTACATTTGGCAGGGGAAGAAAAGACGAGAACAAGGTTGCAAACTCTTCAGTTGTCAAATAATGAGGGTGGACTGGCTCTTCCCGACCTAAAAGATGATTATACATCAGTCCAGCTAAGGATCCTCTTCTGTTGGTGCGTTTCAGATTACGAAGCAAGATGGAAGGAAATGGAAGAGAACATATCGGGGACGAAGCCAATTCAAGCAAGACCAGGGGGTGACAGACTCATTAAATGTTGATCAACCTATCACTGAGAGCACGGCTGAACGTTACCACGAGAGATGACATGTTAAGAGGAGGTAAAGATCCTGAAATGGCGCTGCCCCGACCTTGGGATGGGTGAGCCGGGGTCTCTCCTCTGATTGTACCTGGTTCAGCCAGACAACGCTGAAAAGCTTCCAGATGTTGAAGAGACAACACAGTCTCAAACAATCGTGACTTTTTCAGGTTTCTTCAGGTACGCCACCACCTAGAGAGCACAACAGTTGATTAAAAGTGTTGATCAGTGCTTATGGGACAGATTCCATGCTTAAAGTCATCTAAGACTTTACAAAGGCCTGCAGGACATAAAAATGGTGAATTCCACATTCATAAAACAAAAATGGGACTGGGAAACCCACAGCTGCCTTTAAGAAGATACCTGGATTAAATACTGAGGACATCGTGCTCAAACTCATGGCTGGAGGTGTCTCATTAGGTATGTCATCACCCCGGCTCAGCCTGGCCACCATACAGGATCTTCTAACTGTTGGAGGTTGTGTCGTTCCCAGGAAGCCAATCATTTGTTCTGGGTCCGAAAATTAACATTTTCTGGCACAAGGTTTATTCAGAACTAGTAACTATATTTGGAACTGACATGACATTTAAGTGGGGCTAACTCCTTTTTGGACTTGGACACTCAGCTGATGTGAAGTCCATCCATCATCATCGTCTTCCGCTTATTCCTTTCTATTAAGGAGCAGGGGGCTGGAGCCTATCCCAGCATCTACGGGCGAGAGGCAGGGTTCACCCTGGACAGGTCGCCGGTCCATCGAAATCATAGAGAGACGAACAACCATTCACACTCGCATTCATACCTACGGTCAATTTAGAGTCCCAAAATTGCATGTTTTTGGACTGTGGGAAGAAGCCGGAGTACCAGAAAGAACCCACGCAGGTACGGGGAGAACATGGAGACTCCACACAGAAAGATCCCGCGCCCGAGCCGGGACTCAAACCCGGAACCTTCTTGCTGTGAGGCCACAGTGCTGACCACTGCACCACCGTGCTGCACTCTGACGTGAAGTGTGAAGAAAAAATATTTATTTGGGACACTGAGTCTAGCTGCTAGAGAAGCAATTACAAAGAAATGGCTCGAACCAGACGACCCATCTACTGATTGGGACGCTATGATCTACAATGTGCTTGTAATGGAAAGAACCACTTTTTCAATGAGGCTCCAACAATCCAAATTCAATGACGCCTGGAAGCAATGGAAAATGTGCACTTCCCTGAAACGCCCTTCTTTTGTTTTAGCTTCTTTTCTACATCAGGTTGTACTTGATTAATTAACAACTTTGTTGTAACGTGGTAACAGACAAAAACAGCCCATGTTCATGTTGTGTTACTTTGTAAAATGCTTTGTAAAAGGAAAAGCAATAAATAACAACAACAAAACAAACAAAGCCACAGTCATGTTGCTGATGCAGTCCCGTGTAACGAGGAGCGCTCTGACCTGTACACAGAGAGACAAAACTACAACTGCACAAACGCGTGGCGCAACACAGGAGAGCCACAACCACAGACCAGGACTCAGCAGTCCACCTCCCCCTCCAGGAGAAGGGGCCGTCCTTTCAAGACCACAGGGTGTGCGTTCAAGCCAGAGAGGACAGATGGTTTGAGAGAGGGGTGAAGAAGACGTTGATGTCGAACGAGAACGTCCATCTTTGGACAGAGGAGGGGGCCTCAGGCACCACCTATTACCCACCTGCAATGCCGTCCTTAGATCTTCCCCAGGAGGAGCAGCCAGCGTTCACGCCTTCACTCAGGTGACCTGAACGAGGTCAGGAGGAACCCACGCAGGAACAGGGAGAACATGCAGACTCCACACAGAAAGACCCCGTGCTCCAGCCGGGACTCGAACCCGGAACCTTCCTGCTGTGAGGCGACAGTGCTGACCACTGCACCACCGTGCCGCCTTCGCCTGATTCGTCTTGTTAATTAACAATATACATGTATGTTAGCAAGCTGGTTAGCCTGGGAGACACCTTTCAGACAGAGAAGCTGACTGAGCTGTGTTGCATCATGGGGGATGTTCGCCATGCTGGAAGGTGGCGTAGTAAGCAGCACTGCACCGTGATCCCGTCTAAGATGAGAATCAACGCTAGCAAAAGGAGGGGATTCACCTGGAGAAGCGAGCGGTCTTTACCACTTCCTGTAGGTACGTGGAGTCACCGTCTCTATAATTCCACTGATAAAAATGATCCACATTTGTTGATGACAATAACATGCATGGACGCTTCAAGGGCTTTTTCTGAATTGCAGACTTCAAGAAAGACGACAGTAGAAAAGTTTAAAAGGCCAACATGTCTGCTGGACAGTGTGAAGACCTTGACCCCCGCTTACTGGGATTACTGGAAACAGACCAGTTGTTGACACTACTGGTGTCAACAACTGGAGGCTGGCAAGTCAACATTGCAGTTGGAGGAATTCATTAATGGAGAGTCTTAAATGTGAAACAAGACCAGCTCCCGTCCTCTGGGACTTAAACTCATGAACCTAGAGGACAAGGACAGGGGACAACAGTGACCGAACCAGATTGGTGCTGATACCAGTGTTGTATATTTGACAGTGATGAGCTCATCGACCGCTGAGGACGTGGTGAAGCACCTGAGAGGCGTCGTGGGAGGAAACGTCACTCTGCCTGAGCCTCTGGTGGAGTTTGGATTTATTTTATTTGACTGGAATCTTCTTGTTATGGTGAAAGACAGAGAATATAAAATATTGGAGGGTAAAAACAAAAACAAGCTTCAGTGGGACAAAAACTCTGGATATGTTACCATCAATGACCTGCAGAGGAGCCACTCAGGGATTTATTCCATCGACTCAAGAAAAGGACATGTTTTTACGACAGCGTATGAACTCAAAGTATACGGTAAGTCGTTGTTAACATGTTACCCTGGCTTGGTTTCAACCTCTGGTTTAAGAGAATAAGATTCACTGGAGAAACTGGAGTAACACTGGCCACCAGGATTCTACATCAAACTTCCATTCACTGAAAGTTTCCAGTCGTGCTCGTGTGTGGTTTGAGAGTTTACACTGTTTTAGATGCTCCCAGAGTTCTGAAGAGCAAATTTAACCTCCAAGGTCTTCGTCGTGTACATAAACCAGAACATGTGAAGGGTTGAGAGAAGCAGACGTCCACGTTCAGAGGAAATCTGAAGATCATCACCCTCTTAAACTCATGACCTCAGTCACCTTTTGACCTTTTTGCCATAAATCAACTCCTTAGGATATTTTGCCTCCAGTTTTTTTGTGTTTTCTAAACAACTTGAAAAAAATGACTTAAGAAGCTGCGATCTGCTGCCCAAACCAATGAACGTATTCTTTACAATGAATGAATGATCAGCAGGTGTACGGAGTTCTCATCATAGATGAATCGCCATCACTCAGCGCAGGACCATGTCTGAAAGACTGACTTGCAGAGAGCACATCTGGCGACTTTCCAAATCCTCTTGGCAACTTTTATTGTGAAAACCGACTAGCAACAAATCTGGAGACTTTTCCTGGTACCGGTTTCCCAGCTCAACACACAAAAAAACCCAGTATTACAAGAAAATTGGTACAGTAGAATAATGTGGAGTTTTTGTACCGCTGTTTTTTTGGATTTTTTTTTTATTTTGACATCCCTAACAGGAATTTATTAAAGTTATTTGAACACACACACACACACACACACACACACACACACACAGAGGGCACTTTTTAATACGACGCAAAAAAAGGGCTGGGGCTCAAGCACCCCTACGGCCCTTAGTGTGCTCGTGCCTGGATAGAAGCAGACGTCCACGTTCAGAGGAAATCTGAAGATCATCACCTTCTTAAACTCATGACCTCAGTCACCTTTTCACATTTCTTTGCCTAAATTTGAGCCCAGCACACTCCTCATCACACAGCCAGGTTTTAGAGACAGAGTGGGTCAATGCCATTGTCAGATATGAGTTCATTCACTAACAGCTTTTGGCGTCAGAGATCTGATATTTAATAATAACAGCTCCGTCCAACGTGGGATGGATGCCGTCCCTCCTAATCAGACCAGGTCTCCCCCAGAAGGTTTTCCAGTTCTCAATGGAACCCACTTGGTGTGCTTGGCGCCACCTCGACTGCCAGCGGTTGAACGATGACCAGTGACTAAACTCGCCGTCGCCGCTCCGATTAGGCAGGGGTCCAGAGACTCTACGGAGTCCAACATGGTCTTGGCAAATGTAAACACCGGCTCAGTCACAAAACTTTGAGCAAAAGAACATTTAATGAATAAGGCATGAAGACAACATGAAATGATGAGTCAGCTGTGAGTCCTCTGAAGGTCTGCTGGGCAACAAGGATCTGGATCCAGGTAGTAGACCCTGCCCTGGCAGCTTCAGCCCCTGACCAGCTTGATCCACACGTCTGCTGAATTCTTGTTCCTGAAACAAGCAGCTAGTGAGAATAATTTGAAAGCATCTCGGGGGGCGCAGTCGAGGTACTTTTACACACCCCTGAATTCCTTATGTTCCATGACCGGTGGGTGCTTGAGCCCTATTTAATTATTCACACTTTTCCTGGGGAGCCCCCTGGACCCTCCTCAGACCCTGGACCCTCAGACCTCCAGAACCATTGCCTTATAATACAGGACTCATCAGAGAACCAGAATTCTTGATCCACCAGTGCAGCCCCCACCCCAGGCTGGGTCATCAACGTCTGATGATAAGGGCTGCTACAGCCACAGGGATCAGGGTCAACCCCAGACAGATCCCAGCTGTTTTCCAGAGGGACCTTCGCTTCACTTCTGGCACTGCAGCGTCCTCCAGAGGTTCAGGGGCTGTTTGAACAGGTCCCGCCCCCCCTCCGGTGGTTGGACGTCTCCCCCTGTGGTCCAGTGACTGCTGCATTCCCTCATTGTCCAGGTTGTCCTCCTGGACTTCGGCTTGGTGAACCCCCACCTGTGTGTTAAGCTCCTCCTGGTGGGTCTCTGCCTCCTCAAGAGCCGTCTCACACCTGTTCCTGACCTCCTGGCGGAGGCGGCTCTCTTGCAGCTCCTTTTCCAGTAGAGCGTTTTTCCGCCTCTCCACCTGGAGGTCAGCTGCCAGTTTCACCACACAGGCCTCCAGTGTCACCCTCAGGTTCTCCTTCTCCCGATGAAGAGAACGCTCCCTCTTAGCTGCGTCTTCTCGCACGGCCTCGATCTCTTCAGTCATTTTGAGACGGAGTGTTTCCATGTCCGTCTTCAAGCAGAGGGCCTGGAGCCTGTACTCCCTGGTTCTGTCCATGGTGGACCTCAGTCCAATCTTTTTCGGAATCCATTGGAGGTTCTGAAGCTTCACCCTCCTGTTTTCCTTTCCCTCGTAGTCGTCTCCAACCAGGTTATATGACGGTGAATGCTGAGAGTCTTCATGACTGTCTTCATTGCTGGTCTCAGCATCGTCTTCATCACTGGTGTCTTGACTGGTCTCCTCACTGGTCTCCTCACTGGTCACCTCACTTTCTTCATCATTGTCTTGATCTCTGTCCTTGTCTTCATCGCGGTCTTCATCACCATCTTCATTACTGTCCTCATCGCTGTCTTCATCGCGGTCTTCATCACTCAAATCATAGCTGGTCTCATCATCATCATTGTCCTCATTGCTGTCTTCATCGCGGTCTTGATGACTCACTTCATAGCTGGTCTCATCATCATCATCATCATCATCTTCATCATTGTCCTCATCGCTGTCTTCATCGCAGTCTTCATCACTCACATCATAGCTGGTCTCATCATCATCATCATTATCATCATTGTCCTCATCGCTGTCTTCATCGTGGTCTTCATCACTCACATCATAGCTGGTCTCATTGCTGGTCTCATCATCAT
Organism: Aulostomus chinensis; assembly: GCF_037954235.1. NCBI lineage: Eukaryota > Metazoa > Chordata > Actinopteri > Syngnathiformes > Aulostomidae > Aulostomus > Aulostomus chinensis. The sequence goes on along the minus strand of NC_141327.1, from coordinate 3,604,773 downwards.
CATCTTCATCATCATCCTCATCGCAGTCTTCATCACTCACATCATAGCTGGTCTCATTGCTGGTCTCATCATCATCATCTTCATCATCATCCTCATCACTGGTCTCAGTCTCATCGCTGTCTTCTTCACTGTCCTCATCGCTGGTCTCATTGCTGGTCTCAGTCTCATCGCTGTCTTCCTCACTGTCCTCATCGCTGGTCTCATTGCTGGTCTCAGTCTCATCGCTGTCTTCCTCACTGTCCTCATCGCTGGTCTCATTGCTGGTCTCAGTCTCATCGCTGTCTTCAAACCAAACACCCCCATCAACAAACGGGTGGGTCAGGATCAGCGGCCATGACAACCTCTCCTGAGGGTCTCTGGTCAACAGACCTCTCAGGAAACTCTGTAAAGGAGACGTCACATGGTCACGGTGAGCAGGACGATACACTTTTGTTTGTCCTAATTAGCGGCACTAAGCATCTCTGGCTGTTAACGTTAGCTTGTGTTTGAGCAAGCTAACGCAGTAGCTAGCTAGCTAGTTAGCAGCGGAGTATGCAGTATAAGAATGTAGCTGTTGTACCTTGCAGCTGGCGCTCATTTTGTTGGGCCAGTCAACCGCGCCTTCCAGGACGAGCTCCTTCAGGTGGTGTATGGATTCAGTGAGGAAGGGGAGCTCCCCAGTGTGGAGCTCAAACAGGGTGCAACCCAGAGCCCAGAGATCAGCAGTGTGATCATAGGGCTCCCCCTTCAACCGCTCAGGGGACATGAAGGCTGGGGTTCCCATCTGAGACGTCAGCTTCATGGTGGGCTTCCTCAAGACGCTGGCAAACCTGAGACAGAACGGCATCACATATAAACACACTCGTAGATGATGACGCTCACAGCCGTGTTTTCCTTCAACGTCCAAATCTTCTTACCCAAAGTCGCACAGTTTCACCACGCCGTCGTCCCCCAGCACAGCGTTGGCCGTCTTCACGTCCCGGTGGATAATATGGCGTGAGTGTAAGTAGTGGCACGCTGACAGCAGCTGGCAGGCAAACCTCTGGACCTTGGAAGAGGGAGAGAAATGCAAATGTTGATGGGGTGAAGTCTCAGTGAGTGTCATGTCCGGCGTGACTGTGTGTAAAGAAGGAGTACCTGGTGCTCTGGGAAGGTCCCACGATCCTGAAGGGCCTGGAGCAGGTTGGAGCCTCCAGCGTACTCCATCACAAAAACAAGCTGTTGACACATTGGAGAGATTTGGTCACACAATGAGACGATGGTGCAGCGGATCGAGGATCCGCCTGAGAGCAGGAGGCATTCAGAGGCAAGATTAATGGCTATCTTACATATTTTTTCATTTCGAAGTTGCTAAACAACGTCACAATGTTGGGATGGTGGATTCTCTTCATAATGGTCACTTCCCTGTTGAGGAGTCGGATCTCCTGATCTGAGCGACCATCTTTCTCGATGAATTTCAGAGCTACAACCTGAGGGACACATGAGAGCAGATGTTGACACGGGGAACTAAATTGATGACAACAGTCCGTCTAATCCTATTCCAGCTAAAGCTTCTTACTCTGCCAGTTTGTGTTTCCTTGGCCCTGTAAACTTGGCCGAATGCGCCTTCTCCCAGCTTAACCAGTTCCTGATAGGGAACCATTATGAGTTGCTGGTAAACTGGTAGACTGGTTTGTGTTTGCAGAGAGTAGGAAACGTGTTCCTTTACACTCCGGTGTCTTTGAATGTGTCATCCTAAGATCACTGGCTGTTGTCAGTGATGTTGTCAGTGATGTTGTCAGTGATGTTGTCTCTGATGTGTTCTCTGATGTTGTCATCTTGACTTAACACTGAGATTGGCTTCTGTCATCTTCACTGACACCAGAACTCTGGCCGTACGCCAGCCTGCCCCCTCCCTCCACATTCACTTTCACCGGTGGCGGCTGAACCATAGAGGGCGCTAAGGCGCCGCCCCACCACTTTACCTTCATTAAGACATGAACAAAATTAAGATAAAATGAATGGCAGGTGACAGGAGTTCTCTGTGTGTCAGAGATGGTGGTCAGTTTTATGACGCGGAGGAAGAAAATGTCCCTGAACTCAAGGTCTTCTAGTCGTCCTAAACTGCAGAGCGACAACATGCCAGCTATGCTAAGCTGGATGCCTTCAAGTCAACAATGTGGACGCAGTTTTCCAGAGAGATGTCATTTTCTAAACTGATCCAGAGTCAGCTCAGGACCAGATTTAGGGAAGATGGGCTCTCCCGTGCTGCCATCACCAAGAGAGACAAGCAAGGTCCTGGAAACCTTCAATCACATGACCAAGAGAAGAACTCTCCTCTGGTCCCACAAACCTGACTGAGCCCCTCAGGGTGCAGCTCATTCTCAGGGGTTGGAGTGTTCATAGTTCCATGTGTGTTTCATTGCAGAGCTGCAGAAGTTAAACATGGAATAAAAATGTCTGATCTTAACCACAGTTTAGAACCGTTTCATTTGAAGTGTGTGTGTGTGTGTGTTTGTGTGTGTGTGTGTGTGTTGTGTTGTGTGTGTGTGTGTGTGTGTGTGTGTGTGTGTGTGTGTGTGTAAAATTCAAGGATTTATAGCCGTTTTTTAAATTATTTTTGGAGCCTGTTTTTGGGTTCTTGGTTGTTCAGGTTTTCTTCAGGATTTCCTGTCATGAAAGTGAGCCTGTTAGAAACAAACCACAGGTGGATTTTAATAGTCAAAGTGTACAGAAGGAAAATTAATAAATGGATCAAAAACAAGAATCTGAAAATGGACGGATGTGCAGAGGAGGGGAGGAGGAATCTGCAGACAGATGAGATGAATTCCACGTGATGTCATCCAGGAGGAGCTGGACTGAGTTACTGATCATCAAAAAGCCCAGTGGACCCGGCTGGAATCGTTGGAGCCTCCGTGGGTCGCTGAGTCTCCCCTCTGGAGAAAACCTGAATTCATGTTAATCCTGCCAACACTCGAAAACACACAGCACAGATCACATGACCTTCCAGGTGGAGGTGACGACAACAAACATGAGAAGAGCCGGATTTCTGTTGCTCTTCACCCAGGAGCTCTCCACCTGCCTCTCAACAGCACAACTACGGAGTCCTGGAGTGGCCAATATTGCTGTTAGCAGCAACTTCAAACCTCTCTGTGTTGTATCCTGTGGCCTGAATATGTTGTTTTGTGCGCTCCAGGTTTCTGTCCCACTGCGGAGCCTCTCAGGTGTGGTGGTCTCCGCTGAGAACCTCTCGGCTGGACCTGATGGTTCTCCTGCACCTACCTAAGAGGTGTTCCAGCGTTCCTCCTTGAGAAGATCGACTGAAGCCCACAAACGAGCACAGAAGACAAACGGGGCACCGTCACGCAGTTTTAATGTCAGGTCAGATGGTGCCGCAGCGAGGGGGCGGAGCCATCCTGTATTATCTTTGAACAGAAGAACCGTTTTGACACTCAGCCTCCACGTGTGCGTCTCTGGAAACCTGCATGGCCACGGTTCTGATTGGGTGTTTTTATCGATGAACAACTGTTCTGTGAAATCCAGCAGAACGTTGAAATGTACTTCTTTGTGGGTGTGAAACATTTTCAAGGGCTGATATTTATTTTTTACTTCATCAGCGAAGAGCTCTTTTGGAGGCTGATATTCTGAACTGAACAGATTCTCAGCTTTAAGGGTTTCGTAGAATGTTTAAAAGCTCACTCTCCACTTCCTGTAGTGATGGACAAACACACACACGCTCATACACACGCTAGCGTCACGTTCTTAAATGGAACCGACACCTGAAGCGCTAAACTGCACCGGCTGTCGCTCGTTGTGAGTTTGTTACAATCTCAGATGTGTTTTTTCGTTTCTTGTGCCAACTTTATGTTTCATTTTCTGTTTTTATTTTCTTCTTGTTGCCTCCATTGTCTTTTTTATGTCAATGAAGCCCATTTCTCCAAAGCAAGTGCTGCTGTGTCACCAGCAGGAGGCGTCTGGTGGTCCTGGTGTTTGTGTGTGGAACCTTAATTGGGTCTTTGAATAAATAATATTCTTTACATGACAGTGAGAGAGATTCAGATTCACTTTGTTCTCATTGTAACAGTACAATGAAAAGGAAAGGTGCAGGCGTTCCAGTGCAAAGAAGACATATGAATATCAAACAATATAAAACAGTGATGACCAATGTACAGATAATATGAACAATATAATATACAGACTTAGGAAGTCCAGGGAAGGAATTTACGTAAACATGGTGTCCATGGTAGAGAGGTGGGTGCAAAAACGGTGACATTGCATTGACATTGGATGTTTTAAAAGAGGGAGTGACCGTTGCATGGCAGAGATTTAGTGCACTTATTTTCTGGAGGAAGCATTTATGTCTCTGACAGCAGTTGGAAAGAAACTGCTTCTCCATATTGATGGATTAATAATTGGGTTCATGTCATAGTTTTTTTTTAAAAGTTGGGGTCAAATCTCCTTTTTGGTTGATAAGTCTTGATGGATCTTTGCAGCCCAACACATCCAGCCAGGAGCAGGAGGTTGAACTGTGGTTAATTAAGCTGGTAAATCTTGACATGGATTTCTCTGTTTCTGTTCCCTGTATAAACAGACATGTCAAAGAGGGAATGCTGAGTAAAATATTCCTCATGACGTCAGAAACTTATGGGAACGTTCCAGTACAAATGTGAATGAACCCTGAATGACCCGGTCCTGACGAGGGGCTTGAAATTCATTTGATTTATTTTATTGTACAGTCTTTGATTCAATTAGTGACTGGATTTGGTAATTTGATGAAATGCAGTGTAGAATAAATAACATGAGATGATAAACGCACCAGAATATACAGAATATAAAAATAAACATCTGCCTTGGATTTGAACAAAAGTTTCTGTTACATTTGGTCCAGGTTTGTAGTTGCACTTCTCACAGTCATCCAGCAGGTGGTGCTGTTTGTATCTTGTACCTCATGGAACTGCCCCAAACATCACAGACTAAGCCCCGCCCCTTCTACAGGTATGATGACAGCGACATCACATGATGACACATCACCCCATCTCTGTGATCTTTGATGCTTGGCTCCTCCCATGTCTCTGATCTCAGGACTGTATAATGAGGTGACGCACCTTCTTCATCCCACCTTTGGTGCTACACTGAACAGACGTCACCAGAACACAGCAGCATCCACCCTGGTTCACCAGGTCCAGATGGCTTTTCCCAGCCGCGATTACCGTCGGTGGACCAACAAGGCCGAGCCCCGGTCCCGGAACATGCAGATGAGGGAAAATGTGCAGGTGAGTGGACAACAAATGCGGTCTGCGCGTGTGCTTCTCCGAACTGACCCTTACCTGCATGAATGTAACATGTAATTTTAGAATCAGATGTGTCTCTGGGGACTGAACCTTACCTGTGCTAAGCTAACCAACATTAGATGGTTTGTCTCAGTGGGTTTAAGCCAACTTCCTGTCCTCCCTTGTAGACCCCCATGGTGCATCGGCCTTCAAGGGATCGGCGGACTGAGCCCAGGAAGCTGGTCACTCTTGAATCCTCCAATGAGGTACACCTGAACACAGCTGCCAATGCCTGGAAGCCCTCCATGAAGAGGGCCTCTGGTGCCCACCCTGACATGGACCGGCACCGTGAGCTACTGGGAAGCCTGCGCAGCATCCTGAACAAGCTCACCCCGGAGAGGTTTGAGAGCCTGACCAAGTACGTCCTGGAGCTCCCCATCAACACGGAGGAGACCCTGAAGGCAGCTGCTCAACTGCTCTTTGAGAAGGCCGTCTCAGAGCAGCACTTCTCCTCCATGTACGCTGACCTGTGCCGGCGTCTGGCTGAGGTAAGTGACGCGCCGTTTCCTGAATCTTTCATTGTTGTTTTGTTTACTCACCGTCTTTTAAACCTGGTCAGTTACTGTCGTGTCAGTAAGATGATAATATTAACTGAGGTATGTAATCAAGGCGTCTTCCTCTCAGTTGAAGGTGCCCACCTCAGACGGAGGGACGGAGTTCGTCACCTTCCGTCAGCTGCTGATCCGTTGCTGCAAGGCGGAATTTGAGAAGGGTGGAGATGAAGCCTTCATCCGCAAACAGAAACAGGTGGAGGCTGTTCATGATGTAAGAATCCTTTTATTTCCTCCTGTTATTGTTCCAGCCACGTCCGTCTGTGTCCTACCTGATCATTTGACCCCTAACGCCCACTTGTGTCTGTCCTCAGGAGGAGCAGCGAGAGCTCTTGATGATGGAGCTTGAGGAGGACCGCAGCAAAGCCAAGCGGCGCTCCTTAGGCAACGTCAAGTTTATCGGGGAGCTTTACAAAAAGAACCTGCTGAAAGACTCAGTTATTCACAGGTGCTTGGTGAAGCTGCTGGACAATGGAGGCGAAGACTCCCTTGAGAGTCTCTGCAAACTCCTCACCACAGCAGGGAGGGATCTGGATGTGGTGGACGCCAAGGTATGAAACCAGGACCTCTCCTACAAATTACTGATAGGAGTGGAATATGAACTGCTCTGAACTTTTTCAAGGACTGACTGTTACTGCTGAAAAACCATCAAGACATCTTGTTTCTTTTCTGTGTCTCAGGCCCAGATGGATGAAGTCTTCATCCGAATGAACGCCATCATTCGGGAAAACAGAGCGTCTTGCAGGATACAATTCCTGATCCAAGATGTTGTTGACTTAAGAAAGGTAGACATTCAGGAGTGACAAATTGTGATGCAAAACGACAAATGTTGCAGCAGAATTCTCATTGTTTCAATGATCCTTCCTCCCTGTGACACAGAACCAGTGGATTCCTCGAAGGGAGGTGCAGGGTCCAAAGCGGATTGGCGAAATCCATCAGGAGGCTGCACTGGAGAAACTTCAGGAAAACTCAAGGTTCCAGCCTCCACAGGAGGTCGGAAGACGAGGAGGTGGAGCCGTTAGAGTCCGTGGCCCTCGCGCTGATGGGCCTCCCCAGCACTGCCGACCTCGTTGTGAGAGGACGGAGACAGTGCCCCTCCCCCCAAGGCCTCACACTGATGCCCCGGTACAGCCGCCGCAGGAGGTCGGGAGACGAGGAGGAGCCTTTGGAGGCCGTGGCCCTCGTGCGAATGAGCCTCCCCAGCACTGCCGACCTCGCTGTGAGAGGACGCAGGCAGGGCCCCTCCCCCCGAGGCCTCACACCGATGCCCCATGCAGGAACACAAAGGTGAAGTCCAAATCTTTTTTGCTGAAATCTCGGTGAACAAACTTTACGGTCGTAACTTGAAATCTTGTATTTTCTTTGTAGCCTGCAGCTGAGGACCGTCCAGGGGCCAAAGCTACGTGGGGCCACTGGAATAAGGCCAGAGGTCCTGATCGGTCCAACTGGCGGGACCGTGATGACTGCAGTAAGACGCAGTACCACCAGAGCGTGAGAGAGGTCCAAAAGGAGCTGGCACGTGGTGTGACCGGCGTGGCGGCCAACAGGGACGCACGTCCAAGGTCAGACGTCACAGGTATGAACCCTCAGCTAAAGCAACTTTGGAAGAAAGTTTGTCTTTTTTTAATGATTATTGGAATCAAATGAGGATTTAGGACCATAAAGGAATGAACTTTAACTCTGTATTCTCATGGTTTTCCTCCAGTCAAGCAGGAGTCCCGTGGTCGTGGCGGCCTGTCAGCTGCTGGTACTGGGCCTCTGAAGCATGAGGACGTGACCAAGCGCGTCAGTCGACAGGTCAGCAGGCTGTCTGGGGTTGAGTGTTGCAGTTTCTTCTCTTGTTACTTTACGTCTGACAGAAACCGCATGTTTCCCGTTTTAAAAGATGAGGAGGTACTGATGAGTATTTGATCATATTTCAGAAGTTGACCACCAGAGAGCTGAGGCAGCAGCTGGACGGGCTGCTTCAGGAGAACGCCAGTGACCGGCGCATCAGGGACTGGCTGGAGGTGCGTGATCCTTTATCTTCCTGGGGTGACAGGACCCGTTGATCTGGACCCTCCTGATCCCTGTTGTTGAATTTGGATTCTCCTTCACTGTTTTTCAGGCAAACCTGGATGAGGAGCAAACTGCTTCAAAGCAGTTTGTCACTACTTTGGTGACCTCAGTGTGCAGGTCGTCCATCGTCGGTACGTAGGACCTGTGACAGCAGGAAGGGACAAGAAGTCTGGTTCTTGACTGCACTTTTAGTGTAGTTTTACACCAATTTTCACAGGTCTTGATTTCATCATTTTAGGCGAGGACCCCTACTGGCTGGACTTGGAGCGGCTCAGGGGGAGAGTTGCTCTGCTCCGGAAGTACCTGAGCGATGGCGAGAAGCAGCTCCAGGCCGTCTACGCCCTCCAGGACCTGATGGAGGAGATGCGTCATCCCAACAGTGAGTGCTGCTCTCAGTTACTGCTACAAAACAGGACTTTACTCTCCAGTTGTCAGTGAGCTCCTGGGAGGCTCTTCAGCATGAAAACTTGATGTTACTTCCTTTCTTCAAAGTGGTTAAGAAACGTTATTGATCAACTTCTTTGCCACAGATTCATGATGAAACTTGATTTTCCATGGTGACATCCTCTTCTTCTGTCCCTCAGTGCTCCTGCTCACCATTTTTGACGTCCTGTTTGTCGAGGACGTCATCAACCACAGGGTCTTCCTCAGGTGGGAAGCCAGGAAGGATGCGGACCAGCGAGAAGGCAAAGCTGAAGCGCTGAGATCCGTGCGTCTGTTTTTCTCCTGGCTCAGCAAGGAAGACCGTCAGCAGTTCCTTCCAGCACGCAGACCTGGACCCTTTTGGCAGAGAGGCAGAAACCACTGAACTCAATCACCAACACTTTGGTGTTGAAGCAGTGGCGCCTCTCTGCTGACACTTCTCTTAATGTTCTTTCAAGCTTTGTTGTTTTTTTAGTTTTATTCATGGGAATTGTTTAATTTTAATTGATTTCTTTAATTCCCTGTGCAAATAAAACGAAAGATAAATGAAGACCAGTGGTTGTGAGTTGTGTTTTGTTTTGAAATTTTACAAAATAAAAGAAACAAACTAAAACTGCACATCTTTTGTCCTGTCTGAGTTCATCATCCAACATAATGGACACCCCCGAGTGCATTATTACACCAGGGTGTCTTTCCTCATCCATGCATCAATCCAGCCACGCCTACGGGCAATTTACAAGTCTGGATTAACGTCGTCCCCTCCGTCGTGGGAGGAAGCCGGAGAATCGGAGAGAACTCACGTAGAACAGGGAGACTCACACAGAAAGACCCTGTGCTGCAGCCGGGGCTCGAACTCGCAACCTTCTGGCTGTGAGGCGACAGTGCTGACCACTGCACACCCGTGGTTTATGATGTCAATACGTAATCATTACGTCATTTTCAACGAGCTAATTGTTTTGCTGGTGTTAAGTATTTTTTCCGGAATAGCAGGAAGTTACTGTTTGAATGAGCGTTGTTGCTAAGAAACCACGGATCTCAAAGAGCCGCGGAACTCTGATGGAGAGTAAAAAGGTCACGTGATTCACTCGTTCGGTACGTTGGTTTCTTCTTAGAAACACAACAAACTGGAGTTTCCTGGTGGAGTTTCAGTTTTATTGCAGACTTGAAATTTCTCTAAAACACCACACCTGTTGAGCTGAGGGACTTGCAGCAGCCATTCGGTAAGTCCCACAAACCTTCCAGCACCCAGTAGTCAAGTACCTGACGGACACCGTTCAGGATGGAGGGATGTAGCAGTTTTCATTGAGCTTTTACTCCCCACTAGCGGCCACTGCTAGCATTAGCATGCCTCGCTGAAGCTGCTTGATTCCTGTCTTAGTGGATCATTTGGAATAAAAGCTGAAACGGTTGTCAACTCATTTGTTGTCTACATGACCAACGTTTGCTGTCATTCATGAGAAACGCCAGTTTGCTGGAGGCCACAAGGATTTCCTCCAGGACCAACAGGTCCAAACCCCTAAAATTCAAGGACCCAACAGTTGCAGGTCTGAAGCAGCAGCCAGAAAGACTTGATGTGTTTGTCAGGGTTCATGCGGTCATGAAAAACCTGCTACAGCCATGGAGTTTTAAAAACAGCCATTTCCAGGCCTGGGAGAGTTTTGAAGATAATGCCAGGATGTTTTGGAAAAGTCATGGAAATACACCTGAGAAATACCTGAGTACTGGAGTACAGGTGTGGTTCAGTCAGCATCACCTGAGAACAACCTCCAGGAGACGTTCTTTCATGGAGGTTACACCGACGCCTGGTCTTTCCCAGTTTATTGTTACGAGTCAGCAGACGTCTCAGAGAGTGTGTGGTCGTGAAAAAGTCCTGGTGTGTTTGGTGATGGAAGTTGACGACTGCTCAGTCCAGATGTTGACCAGAGGTGTTTGTTACACAGGACTACATTTGGTTCATGTGACTTTGTAACAGAGCTGCACAGCTGTGGAAAAAATGTCTGATACTGATGGGAATATTAATGTCATACATCACTCATCTCATTTTCATTGAAAAGCCATTCAGATGGCACTGGTGCGACTGGTTGTGGAGTGTGTGAGAACCCAAACCTCCGCCTGGTCTCCATGTTCTCTCCATGAGCTGAACAGGTGCAGGTGTCCTGGCGCAGGTCTGATCAAGTATCTGACTGGTGGATCAAGGATGGCGAGAACCTCAGCAACAACAGCCGAGGTCTCACAGCACTGGAACACTAAGCAGCATGTCTCTTGTCCTGTAGAAGCAGCTGGTAACCATGACAACATACAACGGCTCCAAGCTCTTCAGGCCTGAAGCCTCGCATCGTGTGTTCAGGAGACCAGGCGTTGCTCTGCAGAAGGCCATACGCCAGCTGTCCTTCGATGGGAAGCGCATGAGGAAGGCTGTGAACCGCAGAACCATCGACTACAACCCCTCTGTGGTCAGGTACCTGGAGGTAACTACAACTTTATTGAAGCCAACTACAACTTTAATGAAGCTAACTACAACTTTATTGAAGCTCACTACAACTTTATTGAAGCTAACTACAACTTTATTGAAGCTCACTACAACTTTATTGAAGCTAACTACAACTTTATTGAAGCCAACTACAACTTTAATTAAGCTAACTACAACTTGATTGAAGCTAACTACAACTCTATTGAAGCTAACTACAACTTTATTGAAGCTCACTCAAACTTTATTGCAGCTCACTCAAACTTTAATGAAGCTCACTCAAACTTTATTGAAGCTAACTCAAACTTTATTGAAGCTAACTACAACTTTATTGAAGCTCACTCAAACTTTATTGAAGCTCACACAAACTTTATTGAAGCTCACTCAAACTTTATTGAAGCTAACAAGCTGTTAGTGACATCGTAGCAGCACAGGTCTTTTACTGGATCTTCCCGTACGTCCCGATGTCCTGAACTCTGCTCTGACGTTCCGCCACAGTTCCGACCCGTTTGTTTTCTCCGCAGAATCGTGTGTGGCAGCGAGACCATCGCGACTGTCCAGCTATCCAGCCTGACGCAGGAAGTTACGGCGATGTGAGTGTTTGTCATGAACTTGTCAACGTCTGTGACAGGTTCTCAGAGATGGAGATGAATCCAGTTTTGTTCGTGTCACCATTTTCTCCTGCAGGAAACAAATTTTTCCCGTGTGTGTGTGTGTGTGTGTGCTGTGTTTAATCAAATCCTGGCCTGTTGTGTGTCCTGCAGCTGGTTCCTCCTCTCGGGATGCTGAACAAGCCCGTGAATGCTGTCACTACCAAGTGCGTCCAAACCGTCAGCAACAAGGTCAAGTGTCCAGTGTTTGCTGTCAGGGTGAGTGGCTGTGCATCACTTCCTGTTTCTACTGTCAGCTGCATTCCATCCAAACTGTCTGAGGCAGAGTGTTGGAGCTCTCCCAATCTGGAGACCTTGGTTCATCTAAACATTGATTGATTGATTGTTTCCTCTAAATCGTTGGAATAAAGCGACAAGTTGATATTCAGCAAGTTTCACATTCACTTATGGCAGAGAAACTCAAATGGTAATGGAGGGTCGCTGCTCCTCATGGAGGCAGTGCCACGTTTCAGTCCCTCCGTGGGTTGTAGAGAGCCATAACTGACGTTAGCGCCCTCTAGTGAGCAACCACGGTGGCTGCAGGCACAGGCTGAGTGTGAAGATGAAGTGGTTCTGTCTGTCACTCTAGTGGACCCCTGAAGGCCGGCGTCTGGTCACTGGCACGTCCAGCGGAGAGATCACGCTGTGGAATGGACTCACCTTCAACTTTGAGGCCATCGAACAGGTAAACATCAGCTCTGACCTCACTTCCTCTGAACCTTTGTCACGTCAAGCGTTTCAGGGTGTTTCTGCAGATTCAGTGTGAACGTAACGACTGAAACGAAGCTGACAGTGTCACGTTAACTGTTCTAATTGTGAAAACCAAACCCAACATGTTTCCTGGTGGTCTGCCCGTGTCTGCAGGGTCACAACAGCGCGGTCCGAGCCATGACGTGGTCTCACGTCGACAAGTGGATGGTGACGGGGGACCACCAAGGCGTTGTGAAGTACTGGCAGCCCAACTTGAACAACTGCATGACGTTCCAAGCTCACCCCGAGGCGATTAGAGCCGCCAGGTTTGTAGCCAGTCTGAAGTTTTCTGAGACCACCCCAGTCTCTGCTGCCTGCTGTCAGTGCTGCAGTACCGGGCTGCCACTGCTGGGGGCACTGCTGCCACATGGAGTTGTTGTTGTGGTTGAGTCATGAGAGATGGACGTGGCTGCTGTTGTTATTGTGGCTGATGAGTTGTTGTCTCAGTTCTGGGATGATGTCATGTTGATGTTTACAGACGGACGCCAAACAGTCAAAGATCAAACGTCTTCAGTTTATCATCAGATGGTTACCCGGAGTCACGGCGACCAATCACATTCATCATAGCAGTTTCTGACCTTCATGGGGGACTGGGGATGTTCAGGATCAGGTTCTAGCCCAGTAACACTGACTTCCTGTCTTCTCTTTCTCCTCCAGTTTTTCTCACAATGACAATAAATTCGCCACCTGCTCAGACGACGGCACCGTTCGCATCTGGGACTTCCTGAGCTGCCACGAGGAACAGATCCTCAGAGGTACGAGGCACCGCCCCGTCACGGCCAATGGGCGATTCCTCGAGTGATGACACTTCCTGTTACATCATCCAGATAAGTCAAATATCCAGAAGACAAACACGACAGCACTAAAGGCTGAGTGTGTGTGTGTGTGTGTGTGTGTGTGTGTGTGTGTGTGTGTGTGTGTGTGTGTGTGTGTGTGTGTTTAGGTCACGGTGCTGATGTGAGGTGTGTTGACTGGCATCCAACCAAAGGTCTGGTTGTGTCCAGCAGCAAAGACTGCCAGCAGCCGGTAAAATTCTGGGACCCAAGAACTGGAGAGAATCTGCGATCACTGTGAGTACACACACACACACACACACACACACACACACACACACACACACACACACACACACACACACACACACACACACACACAGAGCCCCCCCCCCTTGTGTTACTTGTGTAGCAGTGACAGTGAGTGTGTAGGTGTCTTTCTTCCGTGGTAGAAAATGTCTGAACTTTGACACTTGATTTATTTTATTTTTATCAATAAAAATGATGAAAAATATCATGAATGATGATGAAGAATTATGATGAAAATAATCTGAAAATTAGAGAAAAAAATCTATTTAACAAATGTTTGTAATCATTAAAGTGACGTCAGTGTTTAACGGTGGGATCACTTTGATTTATAACGTTTCAGTGAAACTGTCCGTGGTGTTGCTGAGGACCCCTGTGTGTTCCTGGAACCTCACTTTGAGAAACCTTTCATAATTATGATTCAGCTCGGTTTCATTTAGCGGCGTCCAGATGTGTAACACGGACATCTGACCTTTGACCTTTTGAGTAGAATAGTCTCCTGTTGACCTGCTCCTGACTCTCACGCCTCTCTTCAGATACGCCCACAAGAAGTCGGTGATGGAGGTGAAGTGGAACCTGAGCGGTACTTTGCTGCTGACGGCGTCACACGACCACCTGTGTAAAGTGTTTGACATCAGGAATATGAAGCAGGAGCTGCAGGTGTTCAGAGGACACAAGAATGAGGTCACAGGTGAGCATCAGCAGCACTTCCTGTCCACAGGTAGAAAACACAGGTAGGACCCAAAGAGCACCTGTCCCACCTGGAACGTGGGAGGTTTATGACATCACAGGTTTGACACCGCTCAACATGGTGGTGTTTGTGGCTCCGCCCACAATTATTAGCTTTGAGATTTAAGGAAGCGGCCGTTTGTTGTCACATGAATGTTCTTATCTTGGAAGGGAGAGGCTGTGATGTTGGATCTGATTACTTCCTGTTTCCTTCCTCAGCGGTCGCCTGGCATCCCATCCATGAAGGTCTGTTTGCCAGCGGAGGTTCTGATGGTTCTCTGTTCTTCTGGGACGTCGGGTACGTAGATCAGCCTCCTGTCACGGACTGTTAACGAGTCATCAGTCAGTACCGTCAGTCAGGGCAGAAGTCGGCGCTTGAGGTCAACAAACCACTGAACCCTAACCCTAATACATTCATGTGTCAAGCCACCCAGCTGGTCATCAGTTGGAGTTCGATGGTTGATGTTGACATGCAGTTCTTCTCCAGGTTCTTTTATGCGTAAACAGATGTTTGAGAGAACGTGCGGTCATGAGAACGTTCCTCAGACGTTGGGGACGTATGGAGCACACGACTGTCTTCATTCCAGCCTTTTTACCTATAAAAACTTCAAGTTGTGTCATGGTTTCTGGGGACACTCGTCACAGCAGCCCACAGTTTAGGTTACAACAACCCCAAAACAATGACGAGAACTGATGATGACCAGCTTGACGGTGGCGTGCTGATGTCACTGTGGACACTGAGGTGTGTGTGTTTAACAGGGTGGAGAAGGACGTGGGCCAGGTGGAGGCAGCTCACAAAGAGATGATCTGGAGTCTGGCCTGGCACCCTCTGGGACACATCCTCTGCTCCGGCTCCAACGACCGCACCAGGTAGCGGCAAACTTCCACACAACACACGTCGCGTGATGACGTCCTTGTTTCCGTCTTCACGCCGTCTCCTGTGTTTCAGTAAATTCTGGACCAGGAACCACCCTGGGGATAAGATGAGGAACAACCTGAAACTGCCTGAGCCCCCGGAGGACCACACAGTGAACGGTGAGCCTCACAACCCAGTGACTGTCGAGGATTCCTGGTGTTTGATAGATCCAAGTAGAAAACGGTGTGTGTGTGTGTGTGTGTGTGTGTGTGTGTGTGTGTGTGTGTGTGTGTGTGTGCGTGCGTGCGTGTGTGTTTGTTTGTTTGTGTGTTTCAGATGAAGTGTGGCCCAGCAGTGTGATGTTCCCCAGTCTCATCCCCGAGCCACTTAAGGCCAGCATGGAGCAGGAGCGGAGCAGTAAGTGTGTTTGTGTGTGTGTGTGTGTGTGTGTGTGTGTGTGTGTGTGTGTGTGTGTGTGTGTGTGTGTGTGTGTGTGTGTGTGTGTGTGTTTGTGTGTGATAGGAGTGACTGGGTGTAACTCTGACTGTCGTCTCCAGGTAAGGGGGAGGAGTCCATCCCTGGGCTGGGCTGGGGCTTGGACCAGATCATGGCGGATGTCACTAAGGAGGACGTCCCACCCAAGACCAAGCCGTACACCAAACCCATCCCAGCTGAGTTCCAGGAGGTGAGCGTGGGCTCGTCAGCCCCTCAGGCCGTCACCGCTGGAATACAAGCTAACGGGTGTGCTGCTCTCTACAGGCCTGGACCCAGAACAAAGTGCCCAGGAGGCCCCCTACTGGACATTTACAGAAGAGGAAGACTTGGTTGGAGCTGCAGCTGGAGATGGTGGCTCTGCTGTACACCAGCCCCACGCAGCTGAAGGTGAGCACCAGACACTCGACATTCACATCACATGCTCGTCACGTGACTCTTTTGACGGCGTCAGCAGGTCTTTACTGTTTCTGGTACTATCAAGAGTCTGTCCCATGTTTTATTTTGAAAATCAGCCAGATGCTTGCGTGTCTGACTTCCTGCTTGTCTCTAAATATGACTGGACACAAATTTACTAGAATGGCTGCGATCGTCTCTGGCAGCTGTGTTGGACTCTGAGTGAGACCCAGTGGGGTCCAGTAAGAAGACCAGAACAAGCGACTCCCTGGATGGGGGGCCCTGGCATCCTCATGGTAACGTGCTTGTGTCTTTGTTCTTGAGCAGCAGATAAAGATGGAGCTGGAGAAGAGGAAGCGGATGAGGACCAATGTGAACATGGTCCCCCCACAAGGCCCCCCCTTACCTCCTGTCAAGCCTCGTGGACAGAGGGGGCCTCCCTCTGGACTCCGATCCCACCAGGGGCCCCCTCCAAGCATGATGGGACCACCAGACATGCAGCAACTGCCAGACCCCCACTGGCACATGGGCCCCCAAGGACCTTATGGCATGGGCCCTGGACCGATTCAGGGGCCCCCCGATTGGTTGATGGGGCCCCCTCCCCAAAGAATGGATCCCTGGCACCTACAGGGGCCTCCACCACAGTGGGGCATGATGCCGCCTCAAAGTAATATGATGGGCCCCCAGGGTCCAATCTTTGCTGGACAGATGGGGCCTCCCTCTGGACCCTGATCACACCAGGGGCCCCCTCCTAGAATGATGGGACCACAAGACATGCAGCAACATCCAGACCCCCACTGGCACATTGGCCCCCAGGGACCTCATGGCATGGGCCCTGGACCGATTCAGGGGCCCCCTGATTGGTTGATGGGGCCCCCTCCCCAAAGAATGGATCCCTGGCACCTACAGGGGCCTCCACCACAGTGGGGCATGATCCCGCCTCAAAGTAATATGATGGGCCCCCAGGGTCCAATGTTTGCTGGACAGATGGGGCCTCCCTCTGGACCCTGATCACACCAGGGGCCCCCTCCTAGAATGATGGGACCACAAGACAAGCAACAAATTCCAGGCCCCCAGCACATGGGCCCCCAGGGACCTCACAGCATGGACCTTGGACCATTGCAGGGGCCTCCTGGTTGGGCCCCCTCCTTAAGGAATGGATCCCTGCCACCTACAGGGGCCCCACCTCAGTGGGGCGTGATGCCACCTCGAGGAAAATGATGGGCCACAGGGTCATATGTTTGCTGGACAGATGGAGCCTCCCTCTGGACCCCGATCCCACCAGGGGCCCCCTCCAAGCATGATGGGACCACAAGACATGCAGCAACATCCAGACCCCCACTGGCACATTGGCCCCCAGGGACCTCATGGCATGGGCCCTGGACCGATTCAGGGGCCCCCTGATTGGTTGATGGGGCCCCCTCCCCAAAGAATGGATCCCTGGCACCTACAGGGGCCTCCACCACAGTGGGGCATGATCCCGCCTCAAAGTAATATGATGGGCCCCCAGGGTCCAATCTTTGCTGGACAGATGGGGCCTCCCTCTGGACCCTGATCACACCAGGGGCCCCCTCCTAGAATGATGGGACCACAAGACAAGCAACAAATTCCAGGCCCCCAGCACATGGGCCCCCAGGGACCTCACAGCATGGACCTTGGACCATTGCAGGGGCCTCCTGGTTGGGCCCCCTCCTTAAGGAATGGATCCCTGCCACCTACAGGGGCCCCACCTCAGTGGGGCGTGATGCCACCTCGAGGAAAATGATGGGCTACAGGGTCATATGTTTGCTGGACAGATGGAGCCTCCCTCTGGACCCCGATCCCACCAGGGGCCCCCTCCAAGCATGATGGGACCACAAGACATGCAGCAACATCCAGACCCCCACTGGCACATTGGCCCCCAGGGACCTCATGGCATGGGCCCTGGACCGATTCAGGGGCCCCCTGATTGGTTGATGGGGCCCCCTCCCCAAAGAATGGATCCCTGGCACCTACAGGGGCCTCCACCACAGTGGGGCATGATCCCGCCTCAAAGTAATATGATGGGCCCCCAGGGTCCAATCTTTGCTGGACAGATGGGGCCTCCCTCTGGACCCTGATCACACCAGGGGCCCCCTCCTAGAATGATGGGACCACAAGACAAGCAACAAATTCCAGGCCCCCAGCACATGGGCCCCCAGGGACCTGACAGCATGGACCTTGGACCATTGCAGGGGCCTCCTGGTTGGGCCCCCTCCTTAAGGAATGGATCCCCTCCACCTACAGGGGCCCCACCTCAGTGGGGCGTGATGCCACCTCGAGGAAAATGATGGGCCACAGGGTCCAATGCAAGAAGGAATGATGAGGCCCCCACCCAACCCATCAAAACATCATACCTGCAGACCCAGGTGAGCTGATGTTGGACAGGAAGTTGTTCGATTGCATCATCAAAAGAATCTCAGGTGAGGGGACACCTGTCTGGCCCCTCCTTCTGACATTCTAAGGTCTATCAACCTGGTCTGGTCTTTCCAGGGTCAGAACTCGTGGCCCTGATGTATGGACGGGGAGGCAGGGGCCCAACGGCAGAGGTGAGCCTCCCCTGCGTGACTCAGGTCAAGTCTTTTGATGACTAATTGATTGGTTGATTGATTTCTTGTTTGCTTCATTGATTGGTTTCTCTCCCTGAGCCTGGTCAGGTGGGGCAGCAGGAGAGAAGTGAAATGTTTTATTTGGGTCTCGTTGTGGGTTTTTTTTTCCTGCATTTCAACAGCACGTAGAAGTCCAGCATGAGTCGCTTCCCACGTAGGACCTAGTCAGACCTGCAGTCTTTGCAGAACTCGAGCCCACAGGACCGAGTCCACCTGAAGGCTGCTAAACACAGATGTCACATGATCATCTTAGTCCCGTGAGATTGAGAGAGTAGAGAGAGAGAAGAGTCGAGTCGTCCTTTATGAGCCCCTTGAGGGAAACTGGAAAGTTACACACCCAAATTGTCGACAAAGCTGTCCCAAATAATCACAATTATTACTGGTGGACCGTAATGATGGCACCCGTCAAAATTCTACAGAGCACACGTACATCTGTTTGTGTATGTGCGCGAAACTTAGGAGGAACCATCGTCGTGCAGTTTCCAGGGTTACGGATCCATGTCCTCCTCAAGCGTTTGGGGGACAAACGGATCCATCCTTGTCACTCTGGTCTCTGTTGCCTTTCTGTGTCGGGCTGCTTTTGTAAATTGTGCCTGGTGAACAGAGCCATCATGTCGCTCCAGAGCCTCCACGTCATATCTGCTGGATAATTTCAGTAAATTTGTGTAAAATTCTGACTTTTCTAATCCGGCGTTCCCCAGAAGCACAGGCGTTGGTAACCCTGGTGAGGCCCTCTGCTGATCCTGGGCCTGCGTGGGTCCGCTTCTCCTCTGGTCAACCCCTTTTAGGCCAATGAGATTCATGTGAATGCTGTTGAAATGCAGGTTTTGCTTTTCCTGTTATTTGCCATCAAAAAGCTAAAAGGCACTGGTAACGGTCCTCCTGGTTTACTGGGACGGGGTTCGATTCCCTGCAGTGTCCTGCTGATTGATGTGGCCGTCACCCTCACATTCATTTGTAAGAGTCGTCTAAAAACAAGATCTGATAATTCCTTCGGTTCTAAGAACGCCAGTCGTCATCATGGATGGATGTGTTGACGTCTCCACCCACATGTAAGCGTGGTGCACCTCTGCAGGTTCCGAGCTCCAAGCTGGCACGAGTCGGATGTGAAAGTGACTCAGAAGTTAAGGGTAAGTCAGAATGTTGAGTCCTGAATCAACAGGAAGTGCGTGGTGTTCGCCGTTTATCCATCCTGCTTATCTGCAGTCAAACAAAATCATTTTGAGACTTTCCGCACAGCAATCAAAATTTATTTGCTAAGAAAGCGGAAAGACGAGCTCACATTCATTTTTTTGTGTTGCAATGTGAAGAAAAAAGGCTTCGGTGTAAAGTTTTGTAGTGAATCAAAGTTCTTGATGTCTGTGAGGAAGTCCTGCTCTCGAAACCATCGTGTGTGACTGCATCGTGAAGACTGAACCAGCTGCAGCTGCTGATGCTGTCTGAGGTTCTGGAGCAGCGCTGAGTCAGTCTTCAGAGGAAAGGATGGCTCCATAACTTGGCAACACTGCCATCTAGTGGAGCTCAGTGGAACAGCACGTCTCTATCCTGGAGAAATGACCAGTTTTCTTCTTCTCATCACTTTTACATTTCAAATGTGTCAGAGCAGGGCGGCACGGTGGTGCAGTGGTTAGCACTGTTGCCCCACAGCAAGAAGGTTCCGGGTTCTGTGTGGAGAGACATCAAGAGGGACCAGGTTAATCCAGACTCTAAATAGACCGTAGGCGTGGCTGGGAGAGCCAATGGCTGTCTGTCTGTAGGTGTTGGCCCTGCCATGGACTGCCCACCTCTCACCTGAAGGCCACTGGGATAGCACCCCCCCCCCCCACACCCGCCGACCCTTAACAGGAATAAGCAGAAAGAAATGGATGGATGGATGGAATGAACAGAGCATTCAGTGTGTGGCTGTTTACCTTCAACAGTGCTTTTATTAAGTTATTGTTTACATCAATGGATACCGAGGAGACACACACACACACACACACACACACACACACACACACACACACACACACACACACACTACGAGCTGCAGTGAGCTGAACAAGCGTGATGAGACTCTCTTTTTCTCTTGAGAAAATCTACATGTGGACACGCATCACAGCACCCACCCAACAGCTGTGACACCCAGAGTTCCTCAAAGTAGGGTCTGGGGACTCCCAGGCGTCCGTGAGCAGCATGTGTGTGTGTGTGTGTGTGTGTGGGGGGGGGGGGGGGGGGGGGCTATTCAACTACATGTGAAAAGCTCCTGACAGTTGACATACGAGTCTCTGGAGACATGATTAAAAATGTAGTTCTATTCTTTGTTTTGTTTGTTCAGCTGCTGGTAATTGTACTCATTTACTCATTCCTTGTTTGCTTTCAGGTAATTTCTTGTCCATATTACACATGGCCTTATTTCCATGTTTTCTGGAAAAAAAATCAAATCAATTTACTGGGGGGGGGGGCAATAACAAATTAACAAAATATCCTGATGGGTATTTGTGAATGGATTTATCTGACTGGGTCAGATCGGTGGTGCTGGATCAGATTTCTGGTGTTACAATGCTTGTGAAGGGCGTCTGGCTGCAGCCTCCAGCTCCACGCGTCTGGATCAAACCCTGCTGGCTGAGGAACTGCAGCTCAAACCCCCGAACCAGCGCCTGCAATCAGACCTCTGCACGTTTGTTCTTGAATTAGAGGGGAACACCACACACGTATGAAGGATTTCCATCACAGCTCTTATTGTAGCTACAACACACTCACACACACACACACACACACACTGCTCATTACACAGAGTGACAAACTGAGGCCAGCTGACACGCCTTCAAACCTCTCTGCTGGCTTTTTTATGGTGGGAGTGTAAAAGGAAACCGATCACGTGATCAGACTCCAGCGTGTAAATTTGTGCGACAGCGTTTGAAAGACCTCTGGACTCCTGACTGGCGGAGGGTTGGCAGCCTTCTCACACAGACTAGAGTGGTGCTCAGTCTCATCCTGGAGATCCTGCTGCTGAAAACTGTTGTACAGTACGTTACAAATTATGGGAAAAAAATAAAAACAAATACAAATATTGCACAAAAAGACAAAAGAAAATAATGCAGTTCCAGCATTTGATGTAAACTTTGTTCCCATGTTGTTCTGTCCTCTTCTTCTCATTTGAACTACGTTACGTTCGATAAAGTTGAACCCCTAAGGACTAAATACAGTAAATACGCATGAATATGTACTTTTCTTTACTTGTTCCACTAAGACTTAAATATCTTTTTTTTTTTTAGCTCAGGACAAGGTACAATGTTTAATTTGACAGAAGCAGGATGCCCCGCTGTCGTCTCAGTGTTTCGACTACGTAACAAAACATTGCCTCTAGCAGCTTCACACCACATCAACACCTCACACTGTCCTCCTAGCGCTGAGCTCTGAGTCACCCTCAGCGGCTCGCTCCTGGCTGGCTTACACATGTCCAAGTCTCTCCCATCAAACATACCAAGACACTGAAGACATTGGATGTGTGTGTGTGCGAAGGTTCAAGGAACACACCTGCTCAATGGGACATAAACATACTGTCGATCCTCCCAGAGCCAGACGAGAGATAGACCCCGTCTCTTGGGAGACCCTCTGAGACCAGCTGACTGCTTGTTAGCTGAGCACAATGAATGGGAGTGGATGGGAAGTGTTAGCATGGCTAACGTAAGAGAGGATGAGGAGGATCAGGTTTCGACGAACCTAATCTATCTGAACCAGAATACACAGCGGAGGAGCGCAGCGCAGGTATGCTAACTAGCCCATACGCTACCGATCGTGCACTAAGCTAACTCAGTCTGGATCCCAGCTGCCTAACACAGCTCAGAGGAGAGAGAAGGATCCACCTGCTCGTCTGGCTCCCGGTATCATGACAAATCAGACTTTTCCCCTCAAAGCTGATGTTCTTTTACAGCATCGACTGATGCAGAATTCAAAATATGTTCAACAATGTGACGCTGCAACTATTCTGACAGTCGTCTTAATGCAGAAGGAAGACGTGACCTCCAGCTGTGTTTCAGTTACTTTCAGGTTTGTTTTGAAGTGATGTAGATGACTTCATACGATAAAGACGGACGCCAGGATGAATCTCCTGTGTATGCAGCTGCAGTGTGTTTGTTCTACTCCGTATCTCTACTATATTTCATGTTGCTTCCAGGAAATGTTTGTCCTCCTCCTAGTAGCAGTGCTTTCCTCAAACAAAGTAGAAATGACAGTAATGAAACAAATAAGCACTTTTGTAAAAAAAAAAAAAGAAGCCGCCTGTCCGGCTTTGAGCAGCAACAAAAATCAATGAAACACAGAAGGCAAACTGATCAGCAGCCAGCGCCGTTCCTCCCTACGTTACCCTGACTCCCTTTAAATCACGAGATAAACTGGGGCAGTAAACTAGAAAGCAAGAGATCAAATGCCGGCGCCTCTCAGTCGGTCAGTCAGTCGCCATCTTTGACTCGTCCTCGGCTCCCCTCCAGCTGTCTGAGTGCGTATCCCTGGGATCTACGAGGGACACGTCCTCTGCCACCTTCTGGCCTGCAGGTCAAACTCGATCGTTTCAGTCAGGCAGTGGTGAAGGCCGCATCCTCCGTGTCAGGGTCCTTGCCCTCATCCCCGCCGCTGGATGAGCGGCTGCTCAGGTCAGCCACGCCCGACTCCAGGTCGCTGTAGGCAGAGAAGTCCTCAGGGTCGAGATTCTTGAGATGGATAGGTAGGCTGAGAGGCAGGCTGAGGGCGGGGCCTTTCATCTGAGCCTTCTGATTGGCTGGTTCCAAGGTCCTGTGGTCCTGTGCAGGGCTGGTGATTGGGTCTGTGTACGTGGTGGGCGGGTCTGGCCCGTAGTGTCTCTGCTGCAGGCGGCTAGTCCTCCTCCGCAGAACCTCCATCTTCTGCCACGTGATTGGCTTTCCCGTCAGGGCTGCGATCCTCTGCAGGGGCGAGAGAAAACACGCTCGTTCCTCCATGCTCTTCAGACACATTCAATAACTAAATCATCATTTATGTGCTCCAAGGTCCCACTTGCACCAAAACTATTGGTCCCCATTACACGTTCCCAAGGGTACAAAGCTAACTTTAGAGGGAACCGCCCACACAGCAAGACTTCCCGGAACCTTCTTGCCTTGAGGCGCCAGTGCTGACCACTGCAACACCGTGCCACCTGCAGCAAGACTTGCTACCCCTAAATATATTTTATTCTCTGAAAGTAAATCTGTAGCTCTCTCCAACTTACTGTCGCTCATCTGAACCAAACTCCATGTGGAGAACCATCATTTCTAGGGTTGACTGTTTGTGTGTCTTGCAGAACTGCAGATCTGCATCACAATGTTGCTACTTTGGCATTCATTTTGATTTGTTTCTGAACGCGACAGTCAAGCAGATGCAGGTCTTGGACGTGGCTGTGAAGCCCATGAAATCTGAACTGACGACAGAAATTACATGTTCAGACTCGTCCCCTAGTTTGCGTGTGCTAGGAATGACTTCACGTGTTTCCTGCATGATTGTCAACCGGTCGTTTCTGTTCTCCGCTCTCAGAGGGGTGATGATGGTGGTGTCGTAACAGTGTCTTTGTGTGTTGTATGCCTTGTCTGGAGCCCGGGTGGTGGTGGGCGGTTCCTCCTGGCGCTACCTCCTGGTGATTGGTCAGCTCCTCCTCCAGCTGCTGGGACTCCTCCCTCACAGCGGACAGGAAGTCAGACGGCGACTGGCGAGGAGGCGTTGACTTCTCCACGTGATTGTAGAGACCCTTCCACATCCTGGAGAGACAGATGGAGAAGGACAGTGGTAGTGAAACCCTGAGAATGTTATTTTCATATATTTTTCTTGTATCTGCAGCCATCAAATCACATGCTTCAGTCCAGTCAAAGTGTATATGTTGCTGATACAAGTGCTGCAGTGACTCACTTGAAGCAGTAGGGGGTGGTGTTGGGTCTCAGCACACCCTGGCACTGGCTCAGCTCAGCGTTGTACAAAGGATTGATGAAGTCTGCTCTGTCCTTCCACAGCTGAGGCCACACGGAATGACTCCGCTCACAAAACCTGACGTCAACCAGCACACGTGCACATGCGCGCGCGCACACACACACACACACACACACGCACACACAAAATTTAAGCCTGAATGAGCGAGGGGAGGCGTCTTGTTTGGGCCTCTTTATTAAGTTTGTCAAACTAAAGTGACTCTACTGCCCTAAAACTGCTGGTGCGGTGCTGAATGGTCTGACGCCAGAGGCGCTGTGCTAATTAATTGATTACATATGGATCTTCTCCCGTGTCATTTATAGGCCACAGACTGGCGTGCGTTCTGTGCCTCACTACTAATTTGTAGAGGAACAGGAAAGTCCAGGGTTTTGCCTTTCAGGACAAATATCATGCAGCTACATTCACTGAAATGTCTGCTTGCACATAAAAACAGCAGAAAAATCCATGTCATTAAACTGAAATCAAGGACACAAACAAAAACAAAAATCAGCAGTTATCAAACATGACTTTTCTCAGTTGAGCTCAAACCCACACACAGGCTGTTAGGGACGGGAATCAAAAACTGGTTCTTGTTGAGAACCGGTTCCCAGTGTTTCAATTCCTTGGAATCCTTTGCCAGTTTTGCAAATGATTCCCTTATCGATTCCAGTGGGCATGAATGGCGTAGCTTGCATTAGCAAAGCAACATGCGTGGTGACGCCATTCACCAGTGCAGCCGTCGGGAAACATGGCGCCAAAGCAGTACAAACGCTCGAAAGTTAAGTTACAGTTTATGAGAAAGGACGGCAACAAGGCAACTTGCAAAGTGGATATTTCATCAAAGGGAGGAAGTACTTCCACTATGCAGGAACATTTGCACACACAGCCTGCGATCAAGTGGAATGAATGTCGCGTTTTCGATCCGCTCCGGAGTGAATCTCAACCCAGCAGCAGTGTTAGCGCGTCCTCTGCTGTTATCCGTTAAGCAGAAAGAAAATGGAATCGGAATCGTAAAAATCGTATCAGTTCCCATCCCTACAGGCAGGTATTTGTGAGGCAAATCTAATGACCGTTCAATAGTCTTGTGGCTTTATTCATCTGTTTAAAATACCACTTTTCTTCTTCTACGACTTCTTATGACAGTATGAACCTGAAACCCTGAAGTTGTGGATGTGAGGAAGCAGGCCTCTGACTGTTCACAGGAGCAGCAGGGTTAATTTCAAAGTTGATGTCACCAAATTAAACGCCATAGGACATCCACGATTTCTACAACGTGTGAATTGTGAAATTGTTGGGAAGTTTAAAACCAAAAACATAGAACTTGGATGTCTCTACCATCATAATTATTTTCATTGTGTCATGTTACATTTCACTCATAAGATCTCGAGACTTCGATATGGGCATGACATGATCTTTGATACCAACAATCCAGGGGCTATGGAACGAGATCTCAGCTCCATAAATAGGAACCTCTGCACCAACAGGGACGTACTTTGATGCACAGAGGAAGGTTCTGCTGTGAAAACACAGAGGCGTTTCTCTCCCTCCTACCTCAAATCCCTGCGTTCTTTCTGGCAGTTGCCCAGGAAGGTTCCATACTGGCAGGAGTAGACATGGGTGTGTATGGCGATGAGGAAGCGTTCATTATACTCAAAGGCACACGGAAACTGCTCAGACAGCTGCCACACACACTCCAAGAACTGGTCGATGACTGGTGACACCTCTTTGGGGTCCCCGTCCAGGTGGGCGTATCTGCGGGGCGACAACATCTTCCTTTTAAGTTGACAGAACCCGACTCTATTTTCAACTGCTGAAGGAGAAATAGATGTCACAGTTGTTTCTGTCCTCCCCCGAAGTGACGATTTAAAACACAGAACCAGCCTTTCTTGGACCAGTTCAGTATCTGGACTATCAGGAACCGTGGGCTTGAGAACTGCTCAATGGCAAGAAACAAAGGCATTTCTTCTGGAACTCCTCCTTGTTCTCCTGCTCTGGATCTCACACTACGCTGCGTACTCCTCCCTTCCCAGAGCAGCGCTACTTGCCTCTGGTGTTGCTGTATTCCAGGTCTGGACTCAGTCTCCAAGATGGAGAGCAACTGGGCTCCCTGCTGCACTGTAGCCTTGTTCAGCGTTAGTCAGTGACTGCGCTCTCTTGCTCCTCTCACATAAATGTGAATGGGGATCTCATGGACTCATAACTCACCCGTCTGACCCTCGCCACACAATCAGCATGGATGTTTCCTTTAACGGTTTACTGCTGTCAGGTATTAGATGTTTCCATGTACGCAGTCATGTCACTTCGGCAAATGCTGTGTAACATTTAAGCAGTAAAACCATAAACCGAAGCTGCAAACTGGACAGGTCAGAAGGGACCTCCAGAAGAAACTGACATCAACCTCGAGCTTGGAAAATGGATCTTTTTGTCTGCTACGGTTGACAGCTGCCTTCCTTCAAACTATGTCACTGACAAGTTAGGAACCTGGGCTAGCATGCGTCCTCATGAGTACGTGGTACCGGTCGATCCTGTCAGTACATGTGTGGTGGGAAAAAGGATTTTATCATTGTTTTATATTAATTTGTGTTTGTGTGTGTGTGTGTTGAAGTGAGTTACTTACCTGTGCGAAAACTTGTGTCCAAAGGAAACCCAGTCTCTCTCTATCAGCAGCTACATGAGAGGAGAGGAAGAGGAGCCAACAGTGTAGGACGGAGCTGGTTACAGGGACTGGACCATATGTGTGTGAGTGTACCATTGTCTCAGTGTGTGTGTGTGTGTGTGTGTGTGTGTGTGTGTGTGTGACTTACCATGAGTCCTTTGATGGTGCGGTAGTATGGGTCCAGCAGTATACTGGCTACTGAGCAGGCCTGGGCTGTCCTGTCCCAGCCATCTGAACAGTGGACCAACACACTGACCCCCTCATCCGCCACCGCCTGCACACAGACAGGAAGTGGTCAGTCAGACAAAAAGGAACCACACATACACTCTTTTTACGATACTTTTCAAAAATTGGCACCTAATTTACCCACAGTGCAGCATGAGCACAGACAGGATGGACAGATGTGGGTGCGTTATGCTGGCAGCATTCTACAGCCGAGGCTTTTTTACGTGTTCAAACTTGCAGTGCTCATTCCAGAATAATCGCATAGTTTAAACAGACTTAAAACACATTCTTTCATGTGGAGTCGCCAAGTAGCCTCACCCCCCTCTTCCCGATCGTGTATTTGACTCTAAGTAAATCATAAAGGAACATGTTCTCAAGCTGAGGATGTGAAACAAAATTAAACTCGTGAATGAGGTCAGAAATTATTTTCTCATCCACAACAAGAGCACCAGGATTAGCAGGTATATGGAGGTTGTTTTTTTTTTTACAGGTGCATAGCATACTTTGACAGGTTGACGTAGTACCCTTAGTACTGAAAAACAAAGCATTCGTGGTAGAGTCGGCCATTGTTATGATTTTATCAATATTTATACTGGTACTTATTGATATTATTCACACAACTCTCCATATTGGTATGAAAAAGACAGGGCACAAAAAGAGCTGCAGAGGCACTCATCAGGTCAGAGCGCTCGTTTACAGGCCCAATACGTCTCAGCTGACGTCCATCAGGACAGTACAAGAGCACAAGTCAGTATTTCTTCATACAGGACCAAATGACTACTAGTGTCAGCACACAAAACTCTTCATGTCGTTTAAAAAGACCCAAAAACTCCCGATGAACAAACACGTCTGCTACATCAGCAACGCAAAACTGACTTTTAACAGGCAGAAAAGAGACGACCCAGACGAGTTGGGGTGAGAGAGAGAGACAGATAGACAGACAGAAAGGTAGAGAGACAGAAAGGTAGAGAGACAGAAAGGTAGAGAGACTGACAGGCATGTATACGGAGACTGACAAAGAGAAAAATATGGTGGTGAGCAGGTGACAGTAGAAGTAGGAAAAAAGTAGAAAAATTAGCATCTTATTTCTGCATTCAGGGCAGTCCCCCTCCTGCAGGCCATTAGACAGAATGCAAGTGTCTGGCTCATCCGCCTCACATTTCTGGCTCAGACATTTGATCCACTGAATACACGAGGGATTCTACTGAGCTTAACGAAGCATTTACGTGTTTTTATAACATGTCCTTACTTAGGGTCCTCTGTTAATTAGTGAAACCCAATACATTTTACGTGGTAAAGAGATGAAATTATCATTTGTAGAGTGCTTTATAACCCCAAATTTCAATTTATGAAAATGATCATGATGAGATTGCGAATGTGTGTGTGTGTGCGCGCGCGCGCGTGTGTGAACTATATACGCACTTTGGCTATGAAGACCCCAGCATCTAGGATGGCTTTAATATGCTTGAGCCAGCCAGAGTTCTCCAGACCCCACAGGAAGTCAGTCATTGATGGAGCTCTCATTTCACCTACTGCAAGGATAAGAGAGAAGGAGATTTACACACACACACACACACACACACACACACACACACACACACACACACGCACGCACACTCCTTTACCATCAATGATTTTCTGCTGGCTGTTCCTCATCACATGAATGTTTTCGATGCCGATGAAATGCAGCTTGATGTTGGTGTAGTGGTCCTCGTTCTCGTAGCCTTTACCAGCTGCTCGGTTTGCCATGGCATTGAGCTGGACACACACACACACACACATCAGAGTATAGGAATATTACAACTCTTTGCTCTGTGTTCGTGTGTGTGTTTGTGTGTGTGTGTGTGTGTGTGTGTGTGTGTGTGTGTGTGTGTTACCTTGGGCCTGGTATCCACCACGTAGATGTAGTCACTTCCAGGGTTGGACTTCATCACGGCCTGCAGCATCATCTCATCCTCCTGACAGCGTCCACTGAAGCCTGATAGAGGCTGACTACACCGGCACACTGCTGCCTGGAGGGCCATCACAGTATCATATGATCGGGATTAGATGCAGGACTACTATATACTGATACTGACATAGTGCCTATATGTGTGTGTGTGTGTGTGTGTGTGTGTGTGTCATACTGACTAGTGTGTCCTGGTGGAAGTACGACAACGCGGGGAACCGCCCTCGACTCCTAAACCTTGAGCTGCCCACGATGATGGCGGGCGTGGCCGACTTTGGAACGAACAGCTCTGATGGGTACGTGTCACACACCTGGGAGAAGATGGACACACATGTCACCAACAGGGGGATCTGGTCAGACATGCGCAGTGTGTGACATTAAAGCTGAGGCTCACGAAATTATCATATAAATGATCCAACAACTGACCCTGTATTCACTGTTGGCCGCCGTGGTGACCCAGAGGTTATTGGGAACGCCCATCCTCTTGTAGTCCGCCATGAGATCCAAGAAGGTCCACGACTCTTCTCTCTCCTCCTTGTTCACATTGGGATTGAAGGACAGACAGTACAGCTCGCTGTACTTCTCTGTGGAGAAATGACTTGTTAACATACTGGAAAAAAAACCCAACAAACTTACACACGCTAGCAGCCACTCAAAGACACAGTGACTCAATCACACACACACACACACACACACACACCTGGTCGTGACATCCTGACCAATGAAGTGTGGACATCAAAACAGTCTCTCTCTTGGGGAATGAGAAGCTGGAAGACCCGGAAGTCCTTACAACGCAGGATCAGCTGACTTCCTGCAGGCGTGGTGGGCGGCCTCTCCACGCTGCTCACCATGCTGTGTAACACCTGGAACACACCTGTCCTATTACTCACAGAGGACATTCTAGAAGTCATCATCCATCCATCGTCATCTTCCGCTTATTCCTACACATTAAGGGTCGCGGGGGGGCTGGAGCCTATCCCAGCGTCAACGGGCGAGAGGCGGGGTTCACCCTGGACAGGTCGCCAGTCCATCGCAGGGCCAACATAGAGAGACAAACAACCATTCACACTCACATTCCCACCTACGGTCAATTTAGAGTATCAATCAGCCTAGTCCCCAATTGCATGTTTTTGGACTGTGGGAGGAAGCCGGAGTACCGGAGAGAACCCACACAGACACGGGGAGAACATGCAAACTCCACACAGAAAGATCCCGCGCCTGAGCCGGGACTCGAACCCGGAACCTTCTTGCTGTGAGGCCACAGTGCTGACCACTGCACCACCGTGCAGCCCTAGAAGTCATCATGCTAAACCAAATATTTACCCCATCATGTACTGACACCGTATCTACAGCTGACCTCCACTGGTGAACACACACACACACACACACACACACACACACACACACACACACACACACATACAGAGGTTTGCGTAGCTATCCTTATTAAGACATTCCATTGACTTCCATTCATGTGAATATCCTAACCCAAGCGCTAATCTTAATCCTAACCCTAACCAATTGATGCCTCACCTCAACCTCAAGCTAACTGCAGGTCACACCTTCAGTCTACCTTTGACCAGGTGTTCATGAATGAAGTTCTGCCGCATTAGGACCGGTCTTTGGTCCCCATGAGGACTAGGGGTCCTGATAAGGCTAGTGTTTGTACCAGAAAAGGTCTCCAAAAGATAACAAAAACCAAGTACACACAGACACACACACACATTTTTACTCTTCCTGGCTTTGTGTGAATACCAAATGAGGACTTTAACAGGAAGTATGACAGAAAGCACGATTGATCAGCACTAATAAAAACCCATGAAGTCCAGCACAGGCCACATCGTTGTGTAATCCATCTTGTGATTTAAAATGTCAACATCAGTTTGAGCAGATGGTTTGGGGTTTTTCTAACAGGAAGTGAATGCTGCCAGTAGAAGAACAGGAAAAGGAGGAAGTTGTCTAAACTGTTGTGTGTGTGAGTGTTTTTTTTTTTTGCCTTGACATAAGCCAAACTGCATTTGTCTTATAGGCTCCTGCTAATCCAGTGGACTCAGTCCGTCAGCGCCTGTTGGGTGTAAACTGACTCCAGTGGATGCTTCTGTTATCAGACCCGGGGGGGTGGGGGGGCGGCAGCCTCATCCACCTCCTGCAGGAGATTTGAAAGAGGAGAGGCTGGCGAGATTAAAAAACTTGCCATGAAAGGACTTCACTCTGCTTGACTTAAAGTTTGCATGGGTGTGACAGTGCGTGCCGCTGTGACTGTGTTAGTTCATGAGACGCTTCTGTCACCGATGCAACGTCCAATAACAATCCACCATATCGGATTAAGCCTCTCTTAGTAGAGAGCCGTCCGTGTGTTGATGGGATGTCTTCTGCATCTGCATCCAATCAGCCAAAGTGACGGGCATGTGTCTCCACTAAGTTCTTTCTCGGGTCGAGTATGGAAGGGAGGAGAGTCAGGATAAGGATTGTTTACCTCCGTGAGCCGAGTCAATCATCAACACTGACATACAGCGTTTCCCGTTTGTAAAGGTTTGTGCATTAACAACATGCTGGATACGACTGTGAATGCGCTGCATTGAAACTGCACTGCACTGAAAACTTAGTCGCTTTGTACAGAAAAGCATGTGAGATTTGGCCATGCGTTCAAAGTGCAGAGATCTACTTTGGGAAGGTTGTTTACAGGAAAAAGTTCTTTTTTTGTTTGTTTTCTTTTGCTGGCAGAAATACATCCTGTCATTTTTTTACTTCTTCTTTTACTATAGCATTTATAAATAATCACATATCAAAGCAAAATCATTGTAATTTTCAAAATTTGATGAACGTATAAAAGCTTTGATGACTGTTTTTATTCAGCAGTGCCACAATTTGTTATTAGAAATGCATGAGATGTGTCAAAAAAGACTCTCTATATCTGTTTGTTTTGGCTGGTGGATTCCCTCCTACCAGGCTGCACCAGTAGGTCCCTAAAGACTCTCCAGCTGGTCCAGAAAGCTGCTGCCCGCGTGTTGACTAGAACTAGTAGAAGAAACCGTGTCTCTCCTGTACTGGCTTCTCTGCATGGCTCCCTGTCAAATTCAGAACAGAATTCAAAATTCTTCTTCTAACATACAAAGTCCTCAACAGTCAGGCACCTTCATACCTGACAGAGCTCCTAGTCCCCTATGATCCAGCTAGAACCCTTCACTCCCAGGATGAGGGGTTACTGCTGGTTCCTAGAGTTCTAACAGTAGAATGGGAGCCAGAGCCTTCAGCTAACAGGCTCCCCTCCTGTGGAACCGTCTCCCAGTTTCAATCCGGGATGCAGGCACCCTCTCTACTTTAAGAGCAGACTTAAGACCTTCCTTTTTGATCAGGCTTATAGTTGGGCTGCTTAGGCTGGCCCTTAGATCTGCTGCTATAGGCTTAGACTGCCGGGGATCTCCCATGATGCACTGGGCTTCTCTCTACTCCTCTCTGTCCTCATATATTTGTCAAACATAAATCATACTCATACATATTTCTAACTCCTCTTCTTCTTCTCTCATCCCAGATCCTGGTGCTGCTGGAGGAGGCTGCAGACCTGAGGAGGCTCAAGCTACCACCTGTAGCTCCACCTGCTCATGTCCCTGTCTGTCCATCAGTCTCTTCCTTTCTCTTTCTCTTTATCTCTGTCCCTCTCTTTCCTTCTGCATATCTGTCTTCCTCCATTCTCTGTCTCTGTCTCTGCCCTGCTCTCCTGCTCTCTTTCCCCCCAACCGGTCAAAGCAGAAGGCCGTCCCCACTGATCCTGGATCTGCTCGACATTCCTGCCTGTTAAAAGGAAGGTTTTCTTCGCCGCTGTTGCAGGATGTGCTGCTGATGGAGAATTGTTGGGTGGAGGTTCATTGAAGGAGTGAGGTGCTGTACCTGCTCTACTTGCAAAGTGTCATGAGAGAACTTTGGTTGGGGTTTGACGCCATCTAAATAAAACTGACTTGGCTTGACTTGACTTGAAAGATATGGTAGGTGACATCTTGTGTAACCACAGAATCAGAGATTTGGCTGTTAACGTGCCCCCCCCCCCCCCCGGTATGTCAGAGGTCAAACGGCAGCCCCAGGCAGCTTACCCAGGTCTCCTTGCGAGTCTCAGGGTTGTTTTCCACAAACATGGTGTGTGTGGCAGAGAGGTAGAGAGTCCCAACGCTAGCCTTTCTCTGGCCAATTGACCGGTCCAGGAGACGCACATTTTCCACCTGATGGAAGCATGCGTGCGCGCACACACACACACACACACACATTCACCAGGAGTCAGAGTTGCTAACAGCTGGGCGGGACTCATCTGTGTCAAACAAGTATCAGTAAAGGTGATAGTGAAGTGTGTTTTTCCTCACACAGATGTTACTGAACAGGTGTTTTCTACAACAACAAACTCACTGGATGCAAAAGGTTGTTACCCACCACAATAAAAAAATGCATAAATAAAATAACAGAATACACTTAAAAAAAAAAACAGCTTAAATTATACCTCAGTAACCATCAGTAGCTCACTAACAGTATAGAAGCTCACTACAATGTTGAAGGAAGGTCAAGGTAATCAAAAATACGTTGTGATGATGGTTTGATCTAAAACCCCATTCACGTTATTGTTTTGTGTCCATCAGTCTCTCCTCCTTTCTCTCCCTCTTTATTATTTCCTTCTGTCTCTCTGTCTTCCTCCATTCTCTATCTTTGTCTCTGTCCATCAGTCTCTCTTCCTTTCTCTCTCTCTTTATCTCTGTCCCTCTCTTTCCTTCTGTCTCTCTGTCTTACTCCATTCTCTGTCTTTGTCTCTGCCCAGTTCTCCTGCTCTCTTTCCCCCCCACTGATCCTGGATCTGCTCCACCTTCCTGCATGGTAAAAGGAAGGTTTTGGTGGCTGCTGTTGCAGGATGTGCTTGCTGATGGAGAATTGTTGGGTGGAGGTTCATTGAAGGAGGGAGGTGCTGGACCTGCTCTACCAGTAAAGTGTCACTTTGGTTGTGGTTTGGCGCCGTACAAATAAAACTGCCTTGACTTGACTTGGTATAATAACAGGGAGACACATATATGGAACATACGTGTGTGTGTGAGTGTGAGTTGTATCTGGTGCTGCTGTGGGATGGTGACCTCTCACTGGCCTCCTGATGGTTGAGACGGAGATGGAACTTTAGTTTACCTAAGCCCTATTGTTATTGTCATGTTTATGAACTTTGGATGATACCCGGTTTACTACTATCGTTATTTTATTGTCTTTGTTATTATATATTTTCTGTTGGTTGGACCCCTGGAAGAGTAGCTGTTAACTCCTCCTGGTAAACCTAACACCGACCCGTAAGAGCTGCCTCTGCTGATGGGTCACTGTCGCCATCGGTTGGCCTTTCATTAATATACTGGAATGTGTTGGCTGAAGACAAAATTAATTATCAATCTTGACTAAATTTGTCAAGCTTATTGGCCAATATACTGATGTCAGATTTGTAATCACAAGTAAGTTTATCGGATTCCTGTATCAATGGGCAGCCGGTTCATGCCAAACTGACTCATGATCTGCCCGTAAACCCAGCTAGACTATGAAAAGGATGGGAGGCTTTGCCAGGCTGACAGACACAAGAAAACATGGTGGTTATCAGCACAATGCAACGTCATGCTTTGGCACATTTCCTTAGATTCACGATCCATGACTGATAAATAGGAACAAATTTCTATGTGGTAGCTGCAAGCGCTGCGCCAGCACCTGCGCCAATGGATTCAGCCGGCGCTCTCCATTGCAAAGTGAGTGAGTCCATTATCGGACATCGGACATCGGCCCCGGTGAGATGCTGCTGGGTAACGGTCCGGTGAGCGATGCGGAACGGAGACACACGGAGGAAGAAATGAAACGTCACACATTATGGCCACATCAGCACGGAAGAGATAGAGACTACCTGAGAAGACGACGCTGGAATGCAGTGAATGTTACCTTGGGCGTCCGGATGTGCTCCATCACTGACATCCAAAATGGTGGAGATGGAGACAGAGCGTATATCCTTTTTAGCGTCGGTGCTTATATTCCCCGTTTCCCTCCAACGGACGCTCTGTACTCTCCGTGGTTGCTTTTCCAGCTCCGTCCCGGAACATTTCCCATGACTCCCGCCTTCCTGTGTCCCGGGTGGTTTGGTTTAATTGGGGGAGAAGGTTTCTATTCGCCGTCTTCCGTTAACTGGTACCAAGCTAACCTCTGTCTCGAGTCTCCGATGAGCAGCGATGACAGCAGTGAACGACGCGTCGACCAGCACACCACCTCCGGTTGTACTTTTCAAAATAAAA
Source organism: Aulostomus chinensis (assembly GCF_037954235.1). Lineage (NCBI taxonomy): Eukaryota > Metazoa > Chordata > Actinopteri > Syngnathiformes > Aulostomidae > Aulostomus > Aulostomus chinensis. Next base: position 3,569,342 of record NC_141327.1, on the reverse strand, counting down.
CGGGAAATCATTCCACTTAAACAAATAATGAGGGTTCTTTTCTGCGTGCTTGACTAAATATGAAATCTTCTAACATCAGATTTTCAAATATTTTTGTAAGCGTTTATTGATGTATATTTTTGTGTGTGTGTGTGTGTGTGTGTGTCCGTGCGTGTGTGTAGAAATTCCACTCATCTAATTGAAATACATAAACACATGAAATTAACGAAACAGCTGTGACAATAAAACAACAAAACAAGAGGTATCACCACGAGTGAAAAAAAGCACTCAGAGGGAGTTAAATCAACATAACATAGAAACTAAATGGTTGGGGGGAAAAATCGTATTAAATCTCCACTTTCAACTCGTGAGTTCCTCAATAATACAGTGTCCTAAATGACACATTACAAGTGAATTTAATTCAAGGTGTCTTTGTAAAATTTGATATATGTGTCTTGAAATGTTGCACATTTTAACACACATTAAATCTACAGTTTGCAGAAATATGATTTGCTATTATTTTTAAGCTGGCATGCCAGCTGTCATGTTGGACTCAGTAGATGGAGAGGAAAAAAAAGGATGAAGGATGAAAAATTGAGGGAACTGAGGAATTAATGTGACACGGTGTGGGGTGTCACCCTGGTTACAAGGCCTCTCCCCACATACGTCAAGTGGGCTGAGAGCGCCCTCTAAAGGGCTGTAAGATGTTTTCTCCCATATAGAGAGCTAGAATGGATGTGGAAGGTCAAGGTGGTGTGGTCCCTGTGGTAGTAGGAGCACTCAGGGTGGGCACCCTCAAACTGGGAGAGTCTCTCTCTCTCACACACACACACTGATTGCTCTGATACATCCATCCATTCCATTTTCTACCTCTTATCCTGTTAAGGTTGGTGGGGGGTGGAGCCTATCCCATCTGCTTTCGGGCGAGAGGCGGGGTTCCCCCTGGACAGGTCACCAGTCCATCACAGGGCCAGCACATATAGACAGACAACCATTGGCTCTCCCAGCCACGCCTACAGTCAGTTTAGAGTCTGGATTAACCTGGTCCCCTCTTGATGTCTTTGGACTGTGGAGGAAGCTGGAGTACCAGAGAGAACCCAGCAGGAACAGGGAGAACATGGAGACTCACACAGAAAGACCCCGTGCTGCAGCCGGGGCTCGAACCCGGAACCTTCTTGCTGTGAGGCCACAGTGCTGACCACTGCACCACCGTGCAGCCCATATTTTCAAACTCAATTAATTAATTCCTTTAATCTAAAACCAGTGATATATTATTATGTTTATTAGACACAACTGTGACCTGGACTGAAAAAGAGTAAAGCCACTGAAACAGAAGAAGCTTCAAAATTAAATAAAAACAGTCATTCTTCTTTTGGTCACTAGATGGCAGTGTTACAACTAAATGCTCGCTTTCAAGGCAGACGAGAATATCAGGTCCTTCACAGGGTGAACTTCATCAAACAAAATGATAAAATAGAAAATAAAAGTTAATTCTTCAGTACTATAACACACATGACATGTCTGCTGAGCATACAATCTACTAGACTAGGAATTTAGTATCAAAGCTGACAAGATCAGCAGGTTTTATAGTACATACACACCGTAAATCCCTGTTTGTGCTGTATTTGTGCGTATAACACTCTCATCAGTGGGGTCCCTAGAGTCCTGGCAGTAGTGACACTGGAAAGAACTCAGTCCACGGTCTCCTCCCCGGCACTTGTGCTCTCCTGAGTCAGCAGCCCGTTGTATGATAGGATAACCCGACACACACACCTCACAGTCACTGAAACCTGCAGTGTTGAGTTGCAGTTCAACAATGCACCATCTTAATTATGTGGTTGAGGGAATTTGAGCTTTCAGTTCCACCTCGCATCAGATGTTTAGCGGCTGAAGGCTGCTTTTAACAACCCTGTGCATTCGCTGCCAGCCCCGAGCCCTGGAGGCTGTTAAAGCTGTTAGTATGTTTCACATGACGACGACTGTTCCCGAACACGTGAACGTGCTATGATTCATTTAATTTGCTTCATCAACTCCTGTGGCGTCCACAGGTGTGCGCGTGAGTGTGGGCGTGTCTCGGCCCACGTCAGACCCGAGCGCTGCAGCAATTATCCATTCGCTCCGGTGGAGGGGAAGGAGTTGGTTTAATCACAGGTGGAATTCGGGGAATCCGCGGTCCGGCCGAGGAAGCGCTGCCGTGCGCCAGCCGGGGTGGACTCAGGTGAAGGCTTCGGTCTCAAAGCGTCACCAGAACAGAGGCTTGACGGGTCTCCCGGCAACGGTGAGAACCGCCAGTTACATCGGTGTTACTCCAACCGTCGTGAACTGAAATGCGCGGTGCCGCTCGGCACCGTCCGGTCGATGCTGATGAGCAACTTTCTACCGTTTGAATGGAAGTGCCGTCGCCTGCTGTTGTCCGACCGTAGGTACCGAACTCCGTCTGAAATATAACGGTGTCAGGTTTGCTGGTTTAAGGACGAGGGCAGGGACCGCTGGCTGAGCGACTCTTCGTGTCTTCTAGTTCAACGGACTCCTGCGTCATATTCGGCGTACACTTTGTCAAAAAAAAAAACAAAACTTAGCGTTCATAATAAAACATCGTTGCAGATATAAGGAAGCATAAATAGGCCACTTTTTGAACGGGGTTCTGCTCGCTCAGGTAGAACGAGCAGGTCTCCTCAGTTCCTCCAAGTTAACGGATTTGTCACTTTTATTAAACAGGTAAAGGTAAAAGAAAGGAAAACAAAAACCCTTGAAGTTTCCAGAATTTTCACTGAAACGGACTCTTAATTCAGTTTGTTCACCAGCAGGTTGGACTGGTCAGAAAAACATTCTGTCCTTAAATACCTACAGGGCTGCACACGTGTACGTTTGCAATGATGTGCGTTGGTGACGCCGCTGCTCGTGGCATCGCGTGCGTGTGTGTGTGTGTGTGTGTGTGTGTGTCCACCGCGGGTGTCCATGTGCCGGTGTGTGTGATGGACATTTCTGCTGCCGCAGCATTCCGTGTGTTACATAACAGGTTGTCCTCTGCGTCGTCCTGCAGGGCTGCCCAGGATTAAATAAAGACGCTGTTCTCCTCCTTGGCACGTTAGAGCTCCTCCTGTGTGGGATGTGGGACTTCACTCTGTACAGGACCTCCCGCAAGAGCCACAACCAGTGAGATGGGAATCATTATTATCTGCTTTTCAAACATCACTTGGTGGCCTTGAGCTGCTGCTGTCCTCCAGAGTGGAGGGAAGGCCCTGATGTAGCGAGGTGATGTAACCCTCAATCATTCCATTTCCTCGTTCCCATTCAGAGATTGTGAGGCTGAGGAGTTCTTCCCTGCAGGTTAGTTTGTCGGTGGATGTGAGCGCTGCTCGTTATTACTGCAGGATTATGAAGAATATTGTTCCCTTCCGCTTCTTAGCTTCATAGTTTGGTGATATGATGTGGTGCCGCACCACTCAGTCCTATGATAATTACATGGCACAACCCAAACCCATCAAAGGTCAAGCCGCACCAATCCCAGCCTCGGCTGTTCTTGGAGTGCAGCGATTTCCTGCCGGTGTTGTTGTGACATCAGAGTGTGAAACTTGAGGACACTCATCTGTTTGACCTTGTGATTTTAGGCCGATCACACTTGTGCACAGTAAGACTTTTTAAAATGCGTTCGTTGATTTCTTCTTCTTGGCCAACAAACGTTGAGACTCAAATTGTTTTGCTGCTCACGCATTTTACGTCCTTAAACTTTGAATCGTGAATCTTGGAAGCAAAGCTGTTTCTGTTGGTCTCCTCCAGTTGCTACATGTTCAAGTGTGTATTTGGGACTGTGTGCGACTGTGAGTCTGTGTGAATGTGTCGTGACTGGCGTTTGTGCTCGTGTGAATGTGGCTGAGGTCGTTGTGGACTCTGCTCAGACTTGTCATCGTGGTTAACGCAGGAACCTGTTGTGATTGACGGAACCATTTACTCAAGAACGGATGAGTGGGAAGGCACACTTTCCTCTTTGATGGTTACACTTTTGCTCCACCCTAAACAATCAAACACTGATTTGACCACGAAAGTGCCTGAAAGTTCAGAGCTGCAGGAAGCGCCAGCAGAAGGCTGTGGGGGGATCTCGGGCCGTGATCCAGCACACGGAGACCCGTCATGATCATGAGGAGCCAGACCACTCAGAGCTTTAGAAACAAGTGCTAAAAACCAGTTGTAAAACTAACTGGTAACCAGTGAGGGGCGGCAGGGACTGGTGTGAACTGGTCGCCTCTCATTACACGCGAGCAGCCTGGTGGCAGCGTTGTATGTCAGTCCATGAATGTTTGGTTCGCAGCTATCAGTTTAGTTCTAGTTCAGTGAGCCCGGACCAGGTGGGTTAATACTGAACCAGGGCCTGTTTGGGTCCAAAGTCTTTACTGTTTTGCTGGTTTAACATATTTAGTTTCCTTTTTTATTCCAGGTTAAAATGTTGTGAAAACTCCACATGAAATGTGTCTGAAAGGGCAGTTCTGAAGTCTGCTTCAGGAGAGTCTTAAAACCTGAACCACAACTCACTGGCAGTCACTTGCTACATTCATGTCACTGGTAGGTGGAGGATCACGCTTCACTCCTTCCTCCGTCTATTTTGGTCCGCCTCGCTGCCGTTGGTGAGCGGCTCGAGTGTGAAGCTGCGTCAGGTGTGTGCTGCTGCTGCTGGGATGAAGCTGTTATTTAGCACTTGAGAAGACTGAGAGACCGGAAGCCTACTGCCTCCAGGTGTGCTCCAAATCCCAGCCTCTCTGGATGTTCTTGGAACCCACCTTGCACCTTGCAGCTATGTTATGTTTGGAATGCAAATCGGTTGTGTGTGTCGTGTAAATTGGCAGTGCTATTATCCCTTTGTTTACCTTGGACTTGGGTTTCTGCGCTCTGCCTGAGGAGGGCGATGAGAACGTTGAAGGTGAGAATGGCCCTGAACGGATGAGTCAGACAGCTCTGCTATTCTTACCGCCGAGGAGGTGACGATGTGTCGGGGCATCTGTCGGTTGCTGTCAGCAGGATTACACCAGGGCCTGAGCACCAAACGCAGGGGGGAGTTCGCCCTGGTAGAAGTGGTTCTTAGTCGTAGTTTTGGTTTAGGAACACCGGTTGCCATTGCAAAGACCAAACATTGTTTTGTCCAGAGGCTGAAATTGTGAGTCCTTGCTAGCTGACTACTGATCAAGACCAACTGAATGAACTCCAACTAATCAAGAGGAATGTTGGCTGTTGTTTATGTTGGAGCTCACTCGTTCTGTCTGAGGGTAGAAGACCTGGTGATTGGATCCAAATCACCCAAGGGTGCTGTGGAAGAGCTGTGCCCCCCCCCCCCCGTCAGCCTGACTCGTATCACACACGTGGTCATGTTGTGTGTCAGATAAAACCCAACAACTCCTGGCTGTTTGGGGCACAGCACTTGTGGAAAACCTTGTTTTAGAATGCAGTGACAGCTCAATGACTGGTGTCTCCTCCACCGGTGGTCCACGCGCTCCCATTGCCACTTGAGCTTTTCCTTTTGCCACCCAACACCAGTGCAGCGCACGTGTGTGTGTGTGTGTGTGTGTGTGGTGCATGTACACAAGTTGTACACTAAAGTATTTTCAGCCTCACTGGAGTTGTCTTGGCATACTTGAAGCTTGAAACGTGAACCCATGTGACCACGGTGGCGTGGGCTTGATGCTCTCGGCTTTCTGAGATCATCACACATCACAAGTGCGGTTATTTCAACTTATAAATCGGTGTTTTTGGTTCTGCCTTCATATTCTTCTGCCTGCCCAGCACATGTAGTTAAAGCTCCATGGCTGCCCACTCACATGCGTGTTGAAGTTGTTTCTATAAGCTGTAGCACGTGTTTTATAGTGTGTGTGTGTGTGTGTGTTCTCGGCTCCAGTCTCACTGTTGTGGACACACTTCTAACTCTGAGAGATTTTATTGAGGTCATCATAATGACAGCGACAGTTTTCAGCTTGGTCCCGGTGCCCCAGGTCATACTTGGGTTTGATAAAGGTCATCAGATCATTGGCGAGCTCGTATCCTTGGTGCTGTGAGAGCGTCCGAGGTGAACTTCACGCTCTTGTATGAATCGCCCTGTAGACACAGACACACAGATGCTGGACACAAGATCATGTCTGACAGTAACAACGTGCATGGAGATGGAAATCCTTTCTTTTTTTTGAGGACAATTACACATTTAATTAGCCTGTTGAGAAAAATGGAATGGCATCAACTCTGGTGTAAGTCAGTGAGCAGCTCTCTAACCCTATGGAGTATTTAGGATTATGAACTGCAGTATTATGTGAGGTCCTGTCACTCCCTGGTAGAAATACTTCAAAGGCTCTGGTACACTTTTAGTGACTCTTTGTAATGCGTTTGTTTGCGCGGAGGCTTGATGGGATCGGCGTCACAGCTGTAACGTGACAACAGCGCCCGATGGAAATTCAGAGTTAAAGTAGAAAAAGCAAAAAAGTGTATTTTGACTTTTATCATCTCTCAAATCGGCGTCCTGAGCTCACAAGGGTGTTTTGTTTTTTTTCCTTCCAGCTTTTACTTCTTTGTGACTCCAGTCTGCAGATAGAGCCAACCATGAAGCTGTAGCTTGAAGCTAATGAAGCCCCCCGGCCCCTAACCACAGAAACCACATCCCCCGTATTACTGAAGTCCTCTGGGGCCGTGAGACATTCAAATGCTCTTTTTTTTTTTTTTTAACTGCAGGGTCTCACTGATGTTTGTCTAATCAAACTGTGAAATCAACTGTTTCTAGACTGTCGGTCCTGTTTTGCACTTCTGCTCGTTATCTTGTGCGCCATGAATGCAGGTCATTGTCCGAGGTGTGTGTGTGTGTGTGTGTGTGTGTGTGTGTGTGTGAACAAGCAGTGACCACTCACCGATATTTGACTGGCGATTGATGATAGTGACTCAGCTTTCAGCTGTCCACACGTGTTTGTCCATTATTGCAGTCTTCACGAAGTTAGAACAAAAAGCCCCCCCCCCCCGCCTGCCCAGTTTAAAGGCTCTCACAGATCCTCTACCACCCACGCTGAGCCTTTCAGCTGCTCAGTGATGAAAACTGACGCTCGGACAACTCATCCAACATCAGGCTGCAAAGACCAGAGAAACTAGCCTAAAGATCAGGACATTTTTCCTCTGAACGGTAGAATCCCCGCCTCCCAGGCTGCTTCTCATCAATGAATTCAGACTGTTTTTTAATCATGAACCCAACTGCGTGTGTTGTGGCAGTGCTGAAGTCGACAAGTGTCCCACAAGTGCAGCCAAACTCATGCATTTTAGTAAAATAATCGAGACTCGAATGAAACGCCAGCAGGCTGCGCGAACCCTCCGCCACGGCAGCGAGCTGGGGTCAGATGCCACCAGGTTTCAGTTTATTTATAAAAAGACCTCCTTTCCACTGCGTGGAGTCTCCTGACGGCTCCACGCCATCAGAGAGTGACAGAATTAGTACAGGAAACAGGGCCAGCTGATCTTTGTGCGTGCGTGACGGTGTCATTGTGAAAACCCGTTATTAGCCGTTGTTAGCCCTGCACCGTGAGTGTGTTTTTCAGTGGTTGTGGACAGTAATTATCCGTGTGGAGAATAATACACCTCTACTAGATGTATTAACTTATTTCAAGTCCCCCTGCTGTTGACAGTCATTTTTTTTTCTCCCAGCTGAGTGTTGGAGCTCCTCTGATGATGTTTGAGGATGGAAGCCTGGTTTTCACATTCAGTTCTACAAGTATCAGTTTTCTCTGTGCTCTGAGAGGCGGACCCACGGGCAGGATTTTGAAGGCGAGCTTGTAGGGTCGATATTCGGCTCACACACGTGTTATGGAAAACCTGCCGCCTCTCAGTCACATACCGTGAGAATGATGGAGGATTGGGAGACATCTTGTGTCTCCTCTCAGCACGGTCCCGCAAGGGTTAGGAACAGATCCCAGTCCAGGCTCAAGGAGCTCTTGAATGGAATCAGAAACCAACACCCACCAGTATCCCCAGTATGGACATCAAGAGTTCTTTCCTCTGTCAGGATAATTATGGCCACGAGATGGTGTCTACATGAACATGGTTTGTTTTTGTTACTTGTATTTTTGACCCATCTGCCTGTTGTTCAGGGGACAACCTGCTTGATAGACGCGAGCTGAAAAACATTTGTACGTTCACATAATTTGCAATTTAAAGAAAACAAACTCTTAAAAGTGAGGCAGGTGCCTGCAAAATGGTTGAAGCTATCAAAATTGAACACCTTCTACTTTTTCATATCAATGGTGGGAATTATTAGCCTTTTGATCTAAAGTTTTTAGTATCTCTTTGTAAAAGAATCCACTTGGTTTCAAAGTTGTTACACTTGCTTGTCACTAGGGCGGTAATCTCCCAGTCGACTGGTCGATTTGTTAGTCGATACGTTCTGGCTCGACCAAAATTCTGATTGCTCCTGATGAAATTACCGTGGCAAAAAAAATGGACCAAAGTACCAAAAGCACCCCTGTTTCAGATGACAGTCTGTCTTTGAACACCCCCCTTGTTTTTGCTATTTTGGACTCTCCCGACCCGCTAGAGACAGACTGAAGAGGACTAGAAGGCCAGTGCCTGGTGGTTTGATGAATGTCTATTTAATTTTGACGGTTTCTTCTAAAGTCAGTTCTCGTCCAACACGTCAAAGACGTCTGCAGCGTGGCAGCATTTCATGAAAACAGATCATGGAAAAAAAGTCAAATGCAAAGTTTGCCAACACCAGTTTTCATGTCACAGCTCCACCACAAACGTATCACCTAAAAACGGTGAGCTAACGTGTCCACCTTAGGTTGCCCCGTCAGTTTTGAGTATATGAACATATCAGAATTGACATTTCAATGTTGTAGTCCAATAATTGTTTTGTTTTAATTGTAAAAATTCTTACAGTGGACTTGCCTTTTGTGTTTGAGCGTAAAGTTTCAAGTCAAAAGTCTATTTGTGTCTCAGCCGCGATGCTGAGCTCCTGCGTTCAGTCTGGCTCTGTCAGGACCAATGATGGCGTCGGCCAATTGTTATAACCTGACAAAAACAATTGTCTAAATATTCCTCAACAGGTTTTGTGCTGATAGTTGACACAGTAGAGTTTTCATGTATAAAATTAGTCGATTTTTAGTTGAAATTTTAGGGCTTCAGTCGACCAAGAATGTCTTTGGTTGATTGCAGCCCTACTTGTCATAAGCTGGTGAAACCGTACGAGGGCCTGAGCGACCTGTCTGCCGACCATGGGCTTGTCACAGATCGAAAAACTTTTTTTTTTAACAGCATATGAAATGACAAAAAAATTCCTTTGAGATTTAAAAGCTGTGTAAGGTAGTGTGTCCAGCAGAGAGCGCTCCAGTGCCGGAGCTCCTGAGCACCTTTTTTTTTTTTTTTTTTTCTTTAGTCGTATCAGCAAGAAAAATTGGTGCACAACCAATGTCAAAAGGGTCTATTTTTCAGTCCCGCACAAAAACTCAGTATCGGTAATCACCGTTTTTATTTTTCTGCTCTTTTCTGATTGTGAGGTTGCGCCCCACTGAGGAGATGCCTCGGTTGATGGGTGTGGTCATGTTCCTAACAGACGCACGTCGGTTTTTGTGGATGGCGTCCAGTAGATCTGTGTCTCGTATGTCTTAATACAAGTGGGGAGGCCTTTCCAGTACTCAGTCAGGCGCAACATTACTGCCCAGGTTTTGGTACTCGGATGGCTCCTCTACTGAGCTCATCCCCGGCCTCGCCACTCCTCCCTCTCCTCTTACCTTCATCTCCACCAGATTACGTGCTTTACTTTTCCAAAACTCCCCTTTCCCCTCTGGTCTGCACCCCAAAACCTCCCTCTCTTTCTCCTCATACTCCTGCAGCCAATAACAGGGAGGGGGCTCAGCACTGCTTAGCAACAGCCAACCCGCTTAGACCGGACAGGACTGGCCCCTCCTACGTTTTTGTGGGTGGAGGGTGGACCCTGACTGGGGTAAGGTTACCTGGAGTGCACACACACACACACACACACACACACACACCTACCTCCCTCTAGTTCTGGTGTAGGAGGGGGATAGTTAGTCCAGTGTCTGCTGTGTTTACAAAGCAGTGGTGTGTGTGTGTGTGTGTGTGTGTGTGTGTGTGTGTCAGGGAGAGAGAGTCAGTACTAACTGCTGTCTCTGGCAAAGGAATACAGCAAGAGTGACAAGGCATTCCTCATCTATTTCTGTGGCACACACACATTTCTTGCATGTTCATTTTTCAGAACCAAAAACGGAGGTGGACCCCCCCCCCCATCTCCTCCCTGCTCCTCCTCTCAACCACCATCACATACTGCGTAGTCTTTCCCCGCCTGCGTACATGCGCTTACACACAGCAGTGATACTGTGAAACGACGCATGAACGTGCAGAGCGGTGGGTGTGTGTGTGTGTGTGAGAGAGAGAAGGAGGAGGGGGATCGTGTGTGTGTGTGTGTGAGTGAGGACATGCAGCCAAGTGGATGCCAGTCTGAAGTGGAGAGACGGAGCGATGTGAAGGAGCTTCCATGATGATTTGTCTTTTTTTTTCTCCTTAACGCTGGATGTGTTTTTGTGACTATGCAGCGTGAGAAGCCCAAACAGTAAGTTACAGCTCAGGTAACAGTTATGTGTGGGCTGTGTGTGTGTGTGTGTGTGTGTGTGTGAGTGAGAGTGAGCGAGCATACTAGGGCATAGGTCCGTAGGAAAGTAAATGGTCCGTGCACTTTGAGATGTTGATGGTTGCAAAACAAGTCAATCATTTAACAGTAACTAGTGTTTTGGGAGATTGTTTCCAGATTGTGTCAACTAATGTCCCATAGAGAAATGGAAATCTAAAGTTTTTTTTCAGTGCTTTAAATGTGATCTTTATTTTTTATGTTTAAACCGTTCTGTTTTGTTTTTTTTTTGCTCCAACAATGACTTGGAAGCTTCAGTAAATTCCAGGACAAATCCTCAAACGTGTGTATGATAACTGGGCCTGAGGAAGGTGATCCCAGTGTGACGGTGCTGCGGCTGAGCCGAACACACGGACCAGTGTTGTGGTTTCCTCTGGAGTCGGGGGGCTCGATTGCTTCCAGATGCCTTGATGCAATGATCGTACATGCATTCGTATCGTGGAGCTTTTCCCTGAGCTGAATATGGCGCGCTTGCAGGTCACTTTATGTCAAATGTGCTCAAACTTGTAGACCTAACATTAAATGGTTAATTATTTATGTAAAAAAACAACAACATAACTATCTGTCCACACAATGTTCAAAGCAGGGAGTCACCTGTAAAGTGTCAAGTGTGTTTTTGACCACAAGATTAATTTTAATGAAGGGCTTCACCTTTCGACAAAGGTCTGAAGGTGATGGATGTCCATTGATCAGCTGAGGGTGAGAGGGTTTGTGAGCCCCTGTGTGCAGAGCTCAGCCGGCACCTCGCTCAGAAGCACAGACATGCTAGCTCCACAAAGAAGGGAACTGGGACAGCCGGGACTTGAACCTGGGACCTTCTTGGGACAAAAGCCATTGTGGCTTTGTGAACTGGACATTGTGATGACCTTATTTTTTTCTTCACATTTAGAGACTATCGATTAACTACTTGCCCTAAAATGAACCTGCGCTGTCTGCCTACCGTACAACTGCTGCAGGTCACTAGTTGTTGACAAATAGATTAGCCGACACCATCAGAGGACAACATAACCTGCTAGTGGTAGAGGAGAGCAGCCGGAGCTGAGGCGTCCGTCACTGTTCCCGGTGGAGGTTCCGTCTGTATGAACAGGATCGCGCGGGTCATGCAGCCTCCATAGCAGCGACACGTCTAGCAGGTCACCCGCAGGAAGAGACCCTCCAGGCATTTCAGAAGCTTCTTACACTGCAGATTTTTGTCAGGGACGCTTTGGA
>NC_141327.1:3497500-3552500 GCF_037954235.1 Aulostomus chinensis | reverse complement strand
AGAGGCCCAGGATCTGCTCTTAGGCTGGAGGAAGGTGATGAGAACAGTCTGAGCAGCAGGAGGCAAGACGCCTGGGCAACAATGGGAGTCCCATCGCTTTTGTCTGGTTCTCAATAATAGGTGCATATTTACAATAGTTGAAATTTATACTCAAGTCTTCAGCTAACTAGACAATCTACAGGGGCGGAGGAAGAGGGCTGATAGGTGCGTCAGAAACAGTGTCCTGCCAGGTGAGCGGGTGAATGAAAGGTGCTGCCGTGGAGCGGAATGTCATTGGAATGAGATGAGGCTTCACACGTTGAAATGGTTGCCTTATCGTCTCGGAGTTCTGGAGGTCTGCCTCTTTTGAGGCGGTTTGACTCTGTTAGTTTTGTTTGAAATTAGCTTTGCGTGTGACGACGAGGGCCGTGCAGACAAGTTATTGTGACCTGCTGGTGACCAGCCGAGCGGCGCCTCTGTGCCCTATGAAGTGTTATAGTTAAAAGGTAAGAAAGTTTGCCGAGACGCAGCTTTCTTTCTTTGAGTCAGTCTGATCATGCAATTGGATCTCCAGGATTTCTCATGACACCTCAGGAGGACACCGTCCTAAAACGACAGGGTCCTGAGATCCACGTCCTTCCAATCAAATGAGATGGATGGAGGTGTGAAGGCTCTGGATTGTTTTCCAGTTCTGATGTCTCCCTTTAGAGGGAACCCTTCCAAGAGATGGCTGAACCTGTCAGAGGCAAAAACAAGCACAGGCAGTGGATGTGGTTGTTGTGCTCGTTATCCATATCAGACAAATTTCTATAATTTGGTTCCTTTTCAACATCTGAAACCCGAATATGGGACAGTATAGAGGTGTGAGTTCTAAAGCCCATCAGTAAAGCAGCATTGTAGAACGTCTGGTTCCCTCATCTGAAATGAGGTCTGTGGTTCACGAGAGCTTAATACGGTGGAACCCTTTATTCTACAGCTAAAAAGAACACTTGTTTTGGTGTGTGGGATTTTTCGAGTGTTGGTGGAACACAACCAAATATTTGACGACCTTCCCTTTGGTGGTACTGATTCCGTTCTAGATAAACGAGTGCTGAACTGGTTCATGTTGTAGTCTGCTGTTGCTCTCAGGAGGTTGTTAGATGCTGAACAGGCTCCTGTTGTACTCGCAGAGTGGCCTCTTAATCTTCTTCACTTCGGTCACGTTCCTGGTCTTTGGCCCTTCCACTCCATCCAACTCTGGGCGTAACCTGCTCGACAAGCGTGTCGTAATGCATAGCAGGCTCCAGCCCTACAACCGCGGCCCTTAAACTTGTGGATTTACTTACAACTCACACACGCTCAGTCACAGGGAGGCCCTGGAGGCTGACGATGGGACTGAGTCTAACAGGAATGGATGAGACGTGTGGTTGGTTGGAGGGAAGTCCTGCCGTCTGAGCCAGAGGTAGTCAGTTCAGTTTTAGAGGCTGCATGTCAAAGAAAGCGGACCGGCGCTCGTGCTGCCTCGCTGTAATGTAGGACACGCCATCGCACTCCGTCCTTCGCTCTCTTCGTGTTGGTCTGAGAAATGTTGTAGTGACATGAAAAACTGAATACTTGATGATCCTAGCTTGTTTAACTGGTTCTCGTGTTGGTCTGAGAAATGTTGTGGATGTTTTGATTGGTTCTGAGTCCATTTGTTACACTTGAAATGATATCAAACCCAGTGCCCGTAGTTTGGTACCAGCACCCAACTGTACTTTCTCGAGTTCAGCGTTTTTTTTCATTGGAGCACCAGAACTGTGAATTCATGCTGGGCCATTGGCAACAAACACTCATTGTTTTTAAATTGAAAAATGTCAGAGATCCCTATTTCCCTTAATTGGATGTCATCACAGCTTTTTTGACATGTTGTTGTTGTTTGATTTGATGCTGAAGGGTGTTGGCATGACATCCAGGTCAGGGGCACAAATGCAGGAAAACACAAATGTACTGCAACATAAGAAATCCCTGTGTATTTTCAGCCATCAACTGCTGACCTACTGCAATACGTTGCTCTGGCAACTGTACAAACATGAACGAAATGATAAATGATTAGGGTTCACCCCTTTGACTCTGTTACAACAAAAGTGGGATTTTAGTTTCACGGATCCAAGTTCTCCAGGTGTGCTGCTGGCATTGGTCAACGTCTGTCACTCTAAAGCTGCGAGATGTCTTCTCAGTGTTCGACCAAAGATCCACAAACGCCGCAGAGAGCATTTTGAAGCACTCTGTGTTACCACAGCGCCGACTGCTGTGTGTGTTGGGCCAGAGCACGCGGCAGCCCTGACACCTGATGGTCCCACTCTGTCCCCCAGCTGCCCTTCAGAACCCAACCCTCGGGAACGAACACGTCTAATAAACACTTAAATGTTATTTACTCTTAACAAACCAGACTGTTTCCCTACATAATGTTGCTGCATAGCCCAAAACTGGATGCCTTGTTTGTCAGAGCCTCGGCTTCCAAACAGCCCCACTGCTTCCACCCAAGATGCAATAATGTTACATGTCAATAGATAGACGGTTTATTTTCAGTAGAATCAATAAGAAATGACTTAAAATCACATTTGAATTATTTTCTGTGACGTGATACCTGCATGCAAACAGAAACGACTCCAACTGCATGACTTAGCAGAGCAGCAGGATGTGTGTGACGTACCGTCATACGTGTGGTGTAACATGTCTGATTTGTGCGGCCGCCGCTCGTACATTATGGATCAGTTTGGCTGCAAGGATCATGTGGCAGCAGAGAGTCCGGCTGTTCACGAGGCTGTTAGCGCAGTACAGAACTTGTTCTTTTTTATGTGGCACCGTTATTCTATCAATCCACTTTATTCCAGTTCTTTATTCTCAGCCAGAGGAGCTGCAGGCAGGAGTGACACATTTATTTGACCCCCTTTCTGTCTCTGAATTAGACTTCTGAGGGTGGCGCCACTTACAGGGAGAGTAGTTTGTTGCTTGTAATTCTCCTCAACAAACGTACGGCACAGTGGTGCAGAGACCCTGTGGCACTGAGGTCACAGGCTCCTGAGCAGCTGAAGGCTTCTGCTGCGTTACTCCTCTCTCTGTCTCTCTCTGTCTCTGTCTCTCTCTGTCTCTGTCTACCTGGAAGTAAGTCAGCCGTCTGTCGCCCAGGGCCCCCACTGTCATTACTGGATAATGGAGACGGTGCAGCGTCCTGGATAGCCTCTGATAGCCTTTATATAGCTCCTTGTCTCTTTCTTTTGTTCCTCACACACACACGCGTGCACACACATACAGCAGGTGCCTGTCGCAGTCTTTTGTGTGGTCAGTTTGGCAAAAATTTAAAGAAATCTACATCATCCATTTTGAAACCTGGTCGATGATGAACATCTGCTATTCCTACTGAAGCTGCCAATCCGGGAACGGAGGCTTTCTATCAGTTGACGACGTGCAGCTGGTAAATTGATGCTGAATTGGTTAAGACACTTGTTTTATCATAGGTTTCTACTGGGCCTTCAGGTTGTGACACCGAGGACCACGAGGGCAGGGCGTTGCTTGCAAAAGGTGTCGGACCTGTTGTGATGGTATAAATGAAAATCCACCTGTGAGAAGTTGTTGCCGTCCTTAGTTGCATACGGCAATTCACCAAATTTCTTTGCTTCATTCATCCTGCAGGTGGCAGCATTTCTCAAATATCAACATCCCACATGAGGTAAAAGCAAGTCCAGTGTTGGTTATCTCAGCAGCAAAGGCAGGGACTGGGCCACTGGAATATAATAATTACATGTGTCTGATGGAACAAATTAGATACTTGCTGAAATATCAATTCTCACCTAAATTCATGAGGAATTTTAATACCAAAATCCGTGTGTGTGTGTGTGTGTGTGTGTGTGTGTGTGTGTGTGTGTGTGTGTGATACAGTGCTGAAATGATAAATACTACTTATGTTGTGTGCTCATTAAATCACTTC
Organism: Aulostomus chinensis; assembly: GCF_037954235.1. Taxonomy (NCBI): domain Eukaryota; kingdom Metazoa; phylum Chordata; class Actinopteri; order Syngnathiformes; family Aulostomidae; genus Aulostomus; species Aulostomus chinensis. Next base: position 3,548,572 of record NC_141327.1, on the reverse strand, counting down.
CATCTTTCTTCCACATCTATTATTTGGGATGATGTCAGATAGATGGATTTGTGGAGCACAGCATGCTGAACTGTTTTTCTCCATTCTCCAATTTGTCGGGGCCATGTCAGGCCAACAACGCGGAAAATACTGGATGTTGGTCTTTTTGTGAAATTTTAACATTATTTTTAAAAAAAAAGGATTTAATGAAGATGAACACTGACACACACGGTTAATGTAATGGGTGCCTTCCTCAGGGCGGCACAGTGGTGCAGTTGTCAGCACTGTCGCCTCACGGCAAGAAGGTTCCGGGTTCGAGCACGGGGTCTTTCTGTGTGGAGTCTGCAAGTTCTCCCTGTTCCCCATTGATTGATTGATTCTTTCTTTTCCCTGTTTATTGCAGATGTTCTGAACAACCGGATTCTTCCAGAACTCCAAACGGCTGCTTTTGGAAACAGTGACTTGCAGCCCTTTTGGACATGCTGCTGCATTTTTGTGAACTGGACGGACCGTATCCTGCGTCACAACAAGACACAGGTGTAAATATCCCAAGATATTAGGACAAAGTCATGTCCTGCAGAGAAGGGCTCGGAGACTTTATGGTGTGTCTGTCAAGGTTCGGCAGAAAATCTGAAGTCGTGGCTCTGTAAAGGGAATTGTGTCTCTTGTCAGGCAATAACAGGAAGCAAATGGGCAAGTGAGAGTCTGCTCATCAGAGGAACGTTACATCATTGTAGAGGGTGGCCTTCCTCCTCCCTCCCACAGAGATGAGTGTTTCTCCACCTGCTGAGAGTTTCCCTGTCAGGGGGAAGACCGGGACCAGCATGAGGCTCCCTCTCAATAGTGTAGGAGACCACAATGGGAATGCTTTCCCAATGTCCTCTTCCTCCTCCTCCTCCTCCTCCTCCTGTATGGGGGAGTCATCCCCTGAGTCACTGCGGAGTGGAGGCAGCCTTAGCAGCGGCCGAATAGAAAGTCCACAGGATTATGACATGCTGGAGGTCACCCTGATGGCCACTGTGATGACCAAAACAGACGCACCGACACATGTTGTCTCATGGGGGGAGGAAGATGGAAGCAAGCGAGAGGAGAACGGTAGCGTCTCAGTGGAACGAATACAAACGGCAACCGAGCTGTCCGAATCCAACGACAACTCTATGTCTGTTTACCTGGATGCCAACAGTGACGAGTACCAGGACACCTGGAATGACAACCTGACGCTGGCGCTGTCTCTGGCAGCTAACAGCTGTAGCCGTGGTGATAATGGTGAGCTAAGCAGTGGAAGCAGTATCAGAGGGAGGCGTGGCTCCTCCACTCCAGACTCAGATGCAACAGAGGTCCCTGCCGATGATGACTACGATGATGAGGAAGCTTTGTTTGTGTCGGTGAGCTCTGACATCGTTGTACAGAGGACCAGCACGACCCTCACCAGCTCACCCAGTCAAGGCCTCTTGAACAGAGATGAGCCTGCAGTGATGGCTGAGCTCCAGCCTGAGGCTACCAAAGCTGATGGCGAGAGGTCGGAGGTGCCGATGGAAGAAGCTCAAGTTGCCTGCCCTCTGGATTCACCCGAGGAAACACCGACAGAGCTTCCTCCTTCCGAGGGCCTCAGTGAATCGCTCCAGGTGTCATCTTTGACTCCCTCTGCTATCAGCCAGGCTCAAGTTGGCAAGGGAGTCGCATCTCTAACACCAGAAGAAGCTGCAAGACCTGCACTTAGCTCCAAACCTTCCTATTCTACCACCAGGCAGCCAGCCAGAGCAGCAAAAACCAGAGCTGCCATCACTATTTCAGCTGGCTCCAAGCCTGCGGCCTCCACAGCTGTCAAAACCTTTGCTCTTGCATCAAAGAAGAATTCAAAACTGGACTTAAAAAACATCCAGGCTAAAGTTGGGTCACGTTCCCCTCAGTCTACACCCAAAACACCCACCCAGGTACTGCGCCGTTCATTCAAAATGCACATATCTCAAGTATTTCACAGTTGCCCGTCTATTATTACATTTCTTATTTCAATTTCTTTCTTGTGTTTCGTTTTTTTTAAATTTCAGAGTAAATCTGCTCTAGCTAATGGAAAGAAAGCTGCTCCTAGGAAGGAGGATTTGCAGTCTAGTGATGGAGGTAAAAGGCAAAGGTCGTCTGCAGGTCCGGTTAAAGTGGCCCTGGTGCTGGCGCCCATCAGAGGAAAGAGCATTAACCGCAAAACCAGCCACAAGAACGCAGCCATCCAGCCTCCTCAGCCAGTCAAGAGGAGTGTGACCATCAGCCGAACGCTCTCATCCTCCACCAGCTCACTGGGCTCAGAGGTGACGGGGGAACGTGTCCAGCAGAGACCCAGGAAGCCTGACCAGGAAGTGTCAGAGAAACATGGAGCAACAGTGACCAGGAAACAGCCAGGTGAAGCAGGTGGTGAGGCGTGTGAGGGGGAGCAGAGGGAGGCTGCCAGTCAGGCTTTACTGCCGGTGGCCAATGTGGAGAAACCAAGGAATCCTAGCCGGGTGAGTGCCGAGTCCCTGTTGCACCATCGTGGTTGTGTTCAGGTTCAGTGTAGGTGAGGCGGGGGGAAGTGGTTGGCTACCTGTGCCTCCAACCCGACTTCTTTAGAGGGACATTTCAAAGCAGGTGTCAAAGCAAATCTGCCAGACTGCAATGAGAATCACGGTCGTCTGCAGCAGGAGCCGCCATCTTGCCAGTTACAAATGTGTGTTTTTGTTTAAACATTTCAAAGTGATGATTTTTCATTTGTCATCTTAGTTTGCTTTTGTTTCAGCTTGCTACAGATTACATGTTTAGAAACTTAGCTCAACCGTTTCATTCCCTTTTATCTGACTGAAACAAGCTGACCTGTGATTCAGACTTTGTGGAATGTCGCAAATCTCTTTGCAGTATTTATTTGCACGCCGCCTTTATTCACCTGCCACTCTGGCTGGTGTTCACCCGCCGCTGCACTAAATCACCCACATTTGGCAGGTGCTAATTTGCAACGCTGCTGGGGACTCCGGTTGTGCAGCATAGTCGTTGTGAAATAATTGGCATCATCTGGAACACATCATTGGTGATATGACCTGGGGGGAGGCGGGGCATTAACTTTAACATTTGCAAAGCAATTATGAGGATTATACTTCTTAACGTTAACATTTCATGAATAACTAACGTGTATCTGCCTTTTGTCAAGTGGCATGAAGCCCTGGGTGTCTCACGGTTGGCAGCGTTCATTACCATCACGTACATTCCAGAGAGACAAAGACACGTTAATTTCAGGAACCGGTGTGTTTTTAAATGAGGGAGCAGTAGACACACAGTGTGTGTGCTCTGTCTCTGGTATGTGTGTTTTTAAAGGTGCACAGAGCCACTGACAGCTTTCAAACTTGTCCCAGCGTATTTTCTCATCAGCAGCCTGGGGGGGTTGTCTCCACACGGGGTGTGTCTTTAGATGGCTGTTCAAAACACGCATTAACCTATAAGTACATAAGAAACACACTCGTGCAAAAACACCCATTGGAAATGAATGTGTTCTGTATATCAGCCTTTATTTTGAAACAGCTTTTTTCATTTATACTGCTAAGGCAAGAGATCTTTGATGTTTTGAGGGACTGATAATGGCTCAGGACTGGATTTGGTACATGTTCAGGAAGATTGGAAAGATCTACTTCAGTTTGCATTTGTCTTATTGACATGAAAGTGACGCTATACTCAAAATGTCTTCTTTGCCTTTCAAGTATTTAAAAAAGGTGTCAGTATTCTTACCACTACATCACTTCATTGTGACTTCAGAGCGCAGAAGGAGGCGGTCACCAAAACAACGGCAGTGCTGTCCAAAACATCATCTGGTTTGATACAAACTAAAAAAGAAACTGTTACTCTTCGGTTAGCTGCTAATAGGAAAGAACAATGAGCCTGAAGGGTTTGCAGTCGTTTCTCGTAGGAGGATATGGGGCGCTATTAGCATAGAGCTAAATGTAAGAGGCTGGCTCATCCTATATTCTGGCATCATTAAAAATAAAAGTGAAAAAACATGTCAGTGAGCTCAAAATGCCAATTTGTGAGTACATGAAAGGCAAAACACAGTTTTTGGATGAAGTACCAATGTAGGGATAATGAGGACTTGGCCTGTATTATGTAGTATTACCACAGAGAGCAATGGTTCAGCTCAGCTGAGCAGCCAGCTCACATGTCAGCGGGCCTTAGTATGTGCTGATGTGCTGCAGTCATTCCTGGGCTCTGCCTCTCCGCGCGGCTGAGAAGTCAGGCAGGTAATAAACCACATGAACCTTGGAGAGTTTCGTCATTTCTGGGTAGGCTCGGTGTTTTGCTGCGCTCTCTACTTTTTTGTGAGGAAGTGAACCGTTTGCAAAACACACACAGAGTGAAAGCTATTTGAAACAGACGGCCAGCAGAGGCTCAGCGGCGATCTTATCTTTGAATGTTCTGGCATTTTGCTTTTATTTCAAGTTGACGTAAGAATCGGTGTTTGAACATCTTGTCAATAAAATCAGTAGAGTTGAATCAATGTTGAAGTTACTCTGGATATTAGAGGAAACCTTACAGAAATAACATTTTCCCTCTCTTTCCAAAGTCCCTGACCACTTTTGTCAGTGCAAATAAGTGAGCAATGACAACTGAGAACAGTTTCAATAACTTGAGTCTTTCCTCTGAAAAAACAGACAGACGCCAGACCTTCATCCACAAACTCGCTCCATGTGTGCCGGTATTTGTAGAGTCAGAGGGGGAGGAACATGTATGGATTGGTGTGGGGAGAAGAAGGAGAGGGAAAAAACTTGGCCTGGTCGCAATGTGGATTCTCAAGGGGAATGTACAACACAATAGCAACTTTTTTTTTAACCCCTCTTTGTGGTTGTAGCACAATTTTCCCTCCCTCTTTTTCTTCCTCTCGCTTTTCCTCCTCCCTGTCAGACTTAACACACACTCTGTCCCTCACTCCTCCCATCTGCTCCTTCACTGCCTCCCTCGCTTCCCTTAGTCCACATTTCTGACTGAATGGGGAATGGCTAACACCATGGTCTCAGTGCGCAGCTCTGAGCTGGGGCCCCTTGGCTGGGATTCTGTCACTAAGCGTCAGCTCTTCCTACAGAAAGTTTCATCCAAGTTGGGGCCCGTTGGCAGACAGCAGGGGAGAAGCACCAGAGTGGATAAGGGACCTGCTCCAACTCCAGTCTCAGGGACTGGACCTCCAGGACAGGGGAGCCCTGGGCCCAGGCAAGCCCAGACTGATGTCTCCACGTTGGGAGAGGGTGGACAGAGAGCAGTGGCTGGATCCCCAACGAGAGTAAAGCAAAGCCAGAGCCAGGGTGAGTCCTTCCTTCACGTAGAGACATAAACAGGAGCTGTTTCAGTACAGCCACATTTACTTCATGAAACCTGACAGGTAAACACACAACTGCACATGCACACAGACTCGTGTCAGTTGTGTGTGTGTGTGTGTGTGTGTGTGTGTGTGTGTGTGTGTGTGTGTGTGTGTGTAAGGGAACAAAAATGCAAGTTGGTCTCAGCAGCACATTCAGGAAATGAGTAGTCTGACACTGCAGAGCTGTGAGTTAAACTGCCCTCCACATACCAGCGCGCCGCTCGGCTGTCTGCTCCACACACTCTTGTGTTACATACTGTTCTGTAAGGCAGCTGCTGATTGACAGGCAGCACTTAGAGTGGACAGAAACGGGTCCGGTTGCTGCTGCTGCAAGCGTGTGTGTGCAGCTGGTGCCATGCTCTTGCGTAAGAGTAGAACCTTTGTTTCTTTTAAGTCATTGTCTTAAGTTTCAGTCTTCATTTTCACGTCCGTGGACGTGCACTTCCTCTACTTTCCCCCCTCATCTTCAGAGAAATTTAAAGAGCACGTTCTTCTCCCTCCCTGTTTTTCCCTTTTTTTTTTTGTTATCCTCTTTTTTGTTTTTCTCATTGTTCCTCCAGAAAATCTCGGGCTGGTGTTTGTTTCCTGTCGGTCATGTGCGTGTTGACTGGTGAACTGGAGAAGACGGTCGGCGTCACGTCAGTCTCTCAGTCTGCATCCTAATGTTGTTGTCTTTGCTGTGTGTGTGTGTGTGTGTGTGTGTGTGTGTTGGAAAATGTAGTGTATGCTGTGATAACACAGATCTTCAACATGGTGTCCCCTGTCTGGTGTCCAGAGCCCTGTAATTCCACTCCTGTGTGTGTGTGTGTGTGTGTGTGTGTGTGTGTGTGTGTGTGTGTGTGTGTGTATCTCCTGTAACATGATCCTTGTTTTCTATAACAACCGATATGCTGTGTGCCATTTATGTGGCAAAAATGTGTGTGTGTAAAACCAGATCTTTGTCCTCATAAAGGTCACATTCTGATGGACAATAACAGATCTGTCCTCTTTTCTGATAGTCAGGAGCAAACGGACAGCTCTGGACCTGAGATCACCATCAATGGGTTCCTTTGAGTGTGTGTGTGTGTGTGAGTGAGTGTATTTCCCTGCATTTTTCTATTTTGGATTTAGTCTTGACTACATTTCTTATCAGTCAATCTTTATACTTTTGTGCTTTTGCCAACAAATCCACGTGCTGCAGGCGTTTGTCTGCACTTGGATGTGGTGGGGGTCTAAGAGGGGTTCGCGCCGTGTTCAGAGGTTGAATTCCCTCCAAGCAAATTCTGGTTTGTGATTTCAGACTTTATTTAGGAAAAAATGCATTGATTTCTTGACTGTTAGATTTTTGTGAACAGTTAAATCTTTTAAGGCTGGAAAAAGTGGAGCAGTCCATCTTTAACACGGGTCAGTTTAGGGTCAGGTCTTGATCCAGCACTCCAACAATCTCTCTGGCTTCCTTATCTGTTAACAGTTTAGTGTCTGTTTGGCCACTGAGTCCTTGTTCCATCTCCCCTGTTTACTGTGCAGCTAAATACAAGAGTAGAAAGAACCAGTTTAATATCTCAAACCCAGTATGATGAAGCCCAGACCGGGGATGACGGGTGGGATTTTCAACCAGTACCAGAAGAAGAAACTCAACATGACCCAGGAGAAACTCTCTCAGTACTACAACTAATCACTTGGCAGTGACTGAGAGAGCTGCTTATGCTAATAATGGTAGCAGATATTTTAGCTCATCAAAGTGATGCTTCACCCCAAAAGTGAATGCTGCTTTTCAAGCCCTCCCAAATTCATGTCTAGAGCTCAGAGACATGTTTTATCCTCCTGTGTTACTACTTTGTGACTCAGAATACAAAAAGATCCAGCCATGCGTGCAAGTTGATGAAGTTGATGCAAATGAGTGCAAACACTAAAATTACCAAAAAAGTTCGTTTAGCAGTTCTTAAATACATCGTCCAGTGTAATCTGTGTCGTCTTCATGCAGCTGTCCGCAGTAGCACAGTCACTTTGGTTGGCGTTAAAACCTCTAACGAAAACACTTCCAGTTGGGCGCTGTCTTGTGAATCAAGGCGGACGAGAGCGAGGGGGTGGGTTCAGTGCGCCAGTGAATGAGTGCTGAACAGGAAGTGCTGTAGTTGGTTTGTGATTGTGGATCACTGAGCGGACGGCGGGATGAAGAAGATGGGCATCATAGCAGCTGATGCGCTTCTGGACAGTTTTTGCTGTTTTGTTGCCGCAGCCGTTGATGGTCGTCAGCCGCCATCATAGCTTCAAGCTCAATGTCTGTAGCTGACACCCTCTCATCCTCCTGGAGTCACAGAGAAGCGCATGAGTGGGGAGGAGCGGCTCTCTAGAACAAAGGAGGCAGATGTGTAGACTGGCAGAGAGCAGATATTCCTGTTTGTTTTTTGTCAATGGTGGTGATCTCTAGTCCCCCTTTGTGCCAGGCTATAATCGTCTGTGCTGGTAGCTGATGGGGGTGGAGGTGTTGGTCCGTTAGTAAACTGGACTCTCAGCATTACTTACAATGGCTCCTGTTTTTCCAGGTTAGCAGGAAGCAGGCGGTCTTGGCTCATGGCGTTGCAGAGTGCAAACATGTAGGCGTGGGAGTCAGCAGTTTCCTGCAGGCGTTTGAGGTCATCGTGTCGTTGTTATTGGAGGTTTGATGCTCCAACACAAATCACTGCAGACTATTGATTGGAGTGGATGGTTGGGCCGGTCCCTCGCTGTGCTCCATGCTCAAGGGTCACGAGGCAGCCTTTATTTCCTTAAATCTGGTTGGTGGCTTCAGTAAGACTGCTGTCCAGTCGTAGTCATTCTTGGGATTTTATCAGTGCCCTCATGACGAAATTGTATTTGCTTGCCAAACATACTGAACTAGTTTTAACAAGAAGAAAAGTCCAGTAAATAAATCAGTGCCGTGAAAGTTTAGCTCCTTTTTATTTGTTTGTGAATCTTGTTGTGTGCTGCAGTCTAGCAGTTTGTGTTGAGGCCGCTCAGATTTGAGACAGCTGTTGAATGAAAAGCTTTTACAAGCTCTGCTGTCGGGAAATAAAGTAGAGAAACACAACGAGCAAAGTTGTTTTTGGTTTTTTTTGCGGAAGTGGCTGTGTGATATTCTCGTTTTCTGGCGTTCTTATTTATTTGTTTGAATTCTTGTCGTCTCTTTCATGCTCCAGTGTTTGAATTTGGTTGCAGAGGGAATGTTAAAGGTCCAGAGTCGTGTTGTCAGGCAGAGCATTTCTGTGTATCAACAGTAAGCACGAGGCCGATCAACAGCGAGCCAGCTCTTACCTAACACTGATTTCTTAGGTAACAAAATCCAGATGCCTTCCTCTGGCTGGCGTTCCATCAGAACTGAAACCAAACGAAGCCAGATGTTTCCTGCTGGCTCCGGTCGCAGCACAGGTTTTACTGCTGCATTACCTTCATCAATAGAGACTCTGTGTCTGTTAACGTGAGGTAATGTAATTGCCGCGAACACATGTAGACCTTCCCCTTTTCTTAAAAACCACGCTTTCTTTTTTCTTCTCATCCCTCCGCTTTGCCAGACAGGACCCGTGTGTGTGTGTGTGTGTGTGTGTGTGTGTGTGCGCGCACGTGTGGCAGTTTGAGTGAATGTTTGATAATCTCTGTGGATTAGTTTGGCTGTTCCAGTGTGTAAGAGGCAGCAAAAATAAGATACAAAGGACCCAGCAAATCTTTGGTTGGAAACAGTGTTGAATACTAACAGCACACACAGCTGATTGGTGATCAGATCATTCATCAGCAACTGGAGGGATTAATACTGATTGATTGTTCCAAAGACGGTCGGATTGCCTAAAGCAGTTAACAAGCAGTTTGACCCATCAATTAAATCCTTGATGATGACCCAGTTTGCTGACCCTGGCTCTCTCCCATGGCTGTCCTCCCCGCCTGCACCAGGCAGAGGTCCACAGGTGTGCTCATACATGAGCAGGCTGCAGGTGAGTAGCTCTGCATCTTCACTGTCAGCCTCGGTGGTGATGTAACTCCTCCCACCCCTGGAGTGGTCATGATTGGAACTGGAGTTGATCGCCCAGCCTTACTAGCGCTTGAGTGGCGTAGTCGCAGCGCTGCTCAGCCAGACCCCAGAGGTATAAATGCTTGTTTACAGCGAAGGTCGCTACACAAAACCATGAATCAAGTTTTACTGGTTAGGTGTTTTTTTTTGCAGTTCAGTTCCAGAGAAGATAAAGTTTGAGACATGAGAGAAGATAGGCTGGGGTTTGATGATCCAGCAGAGATTTAAAAATGATTCAAAGGCTTCAGTTACTTTGAAAGTTAATGAGAGTAGAACAACTACGATAATTTGATATAAAAATAGCTGTTTGATTTTGATTCAGTTCAAATCTGGCTGTTGGAACGGCCCACTGGTGCACGTGTGCAATGTTTGTGGGCCTCGGCCTCCTGCGGGGGTGTGTGTGAGTGTTGGGGGGGGGGGGGGGTGTTAGCTGAAATTTTTGAGAACCATATACACTCGATGAATGGCCTGTGCCACCGTGTCATTTAACAGATATTGATTTGTGGAACATGCAGGACAGTGTGAGCACCAACAGGACCCAAAAGACTTCGTGTAAACTAAAGGAGAAAATTCTCAGCTTCCAACTGTGGTGGCCCTTCTTCATCAGCGGCTCCTCAGGCTGAATGTCTCTCCTCCTTTTACATTCCTTCTCACTCATGTTACAGAACACAGCTGCATTTCTGGGTTTGTTATCATAGATGAGGCGCCGTGTTCCTGCCTTTATTTAAAGGACAATTCTGAGCAGGAGCAAGAACAGGAGAGGGAGGACATTGGTTTGTCTTTGGCAGCGATCTAACAATGTTTAAGATGAAATGCACCAAGAATGACGAAATGTCCCTAAAACTGTGGTGAGCTTTGAGAGGAAAACCAGGAAGGGTGTCACGGTCTCTGCTGTCTGTATAGAAGACCAACGTCAATGGAGGCTTTATTGAACTTGTCTCCGCTGCAGCCTCCGGTGTGTTCATGACACGTCTTAATGTTGTCAGGATGAGCAAGGCTTCCAGAGCTGTTTGTGTTTGGCCAGGAATCGATCCCACGTCCTCCAAAACCTGCTCAAACCTCAAGCCGAATGATCCTGCAGTGCTGGCCTCTCTTCTTCGGTAGACAGGTTTAGAAGTTCCGACTTCTGCCACAAATAACAGTCCTTCTGCCCGCTCTTTCTCTGGCTCCACATTTTGTGTGTTTGTCTCCTTTTCTGTCTGTAACAGTCTTCAGTTCTTATCTCAGCTTCCCTGCTGATGAGATGGGGAAAGTTGGGGGGGGGGGCGCCTTACCCAACCCACCATGGCTGAATCGCTCATTCTGCAGGAAGAACGCATGAATCGCAGAGACTGAGATGGGGCATGAAGCGCAGCGCTCACAGCACTTGACTCTCAGACACATGAACATCCAGGACATCCACATGTAGATGAATCCAATCATTTGAAGAGGTAACTGATCGCTACTGATCAGTGTAATCAATGTTTAACAATCAGTCGATCTCTCTCTCTCACAGGTGTTTCCAAATCTCGTGAGAGACCATCTGCACTAGTGGCCCCGAGCCCGGCAACCTCAAGCTCCAAACCAGTAGCCAATCAGCAGCCAGCACTGGGGGTGGCTGGTCGACCCACTGCATCAAAACTTCCTGTTAAAGGATTACCCACAAGCCTCAGTTCCTCGTCCTTGGGAAGCAATGAGAACAATGGAGCCACATGCAAAGGCGAGACACACACACACGCGCACACACATGCACACACACATGCACACACACGCGCACACACACACACGCACACGAGTATCACTGGAAGTGGTTGTGCTTGGTGTGGTTTTCCTCTCACTGCTGACTTAATTTCCTTTTCTTTCCACTGACATTGTATGACACACACTGAGCCTATTTCCACTGTATACTCACACTCACACACACACACACACACACTCATGCAAGCATCAGCTACTGTAAGTAGTTTTATTTTGTGCTGGCTGGCTGTTAGAGAGTAGACACTGATCACGTTGTGTAGGAGGCTTATCATGGATTCGATCACGTTAAGGATATTCAAATACTCATAGATATGGTGTGTGTGTGTGTGTGTGTGAGAGATCACAGCAACACTGCCTCTTCCTCTGGAGGTCAAGGGTCACATCTGGTCAGCATTCACAGCACACAGACAGTTTGTGTGCGTGTCGGTTCAGCAGATAAAGCTGCCTTTGTCTTAATTGTTACAAATTATAATTCTATTCATTATTAAAGAATCCGCTTGCTTTTGTCACTTGTTGCCTCCGTCAGTAACTTCCATGACTTTTTATCATCTCGCCAAAAAAAAAACATAGTTAGATTTTTGTTAATTTCCCCAAAAAAATGAATTCCAAAGTCAGTGTTATGTTCAAATCCTGTAAATTGAAAGACGTGCGACTCTGAAGGGATCCCCACTTTGACATGCAGCTGCCAAGTCAAGTCAGTTTTATTTGTAAGGCACCAAACCCCAACCAAAGTTCTGTCCTGACTCTGTCCAAGTAGAGCAGGTCCAGCACCTCACTCCTTCAATGAACCTCCACCCAACAATTCTCCATCAGCAAGCACATCTTGCAACAGCAGCCACCAAAACCTTCCTACCAGGCAGGAATGTGGAGCAGATCCAGGATCAGTGGGGGGAAAAGAGAGCAGGAGAGCTGGGCAGAGACAAAGACAAAGAATGGAGACTGATGGACAGACGGGGACGTGAACAGGTGGTGCTAAGCCTGTGGAAGCGTTAAAGATGGTCTGGGTAAAATCTTGGTCAAATAAGATCCATAAGTTGGGATATGAAACAAACAATACAAGCACCAATGAAACGACGCACAGCAGATGAAACTTGTGGTACATCCCGCTTTCACCACCTGCCCAGTCCCTCGTGTCACCCACCAGACTGAAAGACTGAACTCATCCCAAGAATTCCTCATCTTATCAAACCTGGCATTTGTTGCTGTGAACGTGGGCCCTGAGGGCTGGAACGTCGTCCTCATGGTTCAGAGGACGGAGAGAGAGAGAGAAGAATTGAGGCTTTGAAACGACTCCATCGTGGGAAACGTGAAACCGAGGAAAGAGAAATCTGAAGTGGAGATAGTTCTGTTTAAACAAACAGCCCTCAGGACACTTGCTGCTCTCACAGAGTCCCGCTGTGACTGCGGTTCAGATAGAGACGTCAGAAATAGCTCGACTATCTTAAGCAGGGCTAAGTTGCTGTGTATTCTGGCTGCGTTATGTATGACTCCTCCCCCTGCAGCTCCGCTCTGCTCCTCCAGCAGAAAACACTCGGTTAGTTGTGTACAACTGTTAGTTTGGGGGAGTCTCTGGTTCCAATCCAAAGTGTGTGTGTGTGTGTGTGTGTGTGTGTGTGTGTCAGCTCTTTATTTGTAAATGGGACACAGTGGCTTGAACCGAGCAACAGGAACTTTGCATTGAAAATATATGTATAAAAATATAATTTTCTAACAACATATGTTACTGCTGTTTTGTTCTGTTTTTTTTAGGTTTTATCACAGTTTACCTGCGAGCATGTGTATCTGTTGAGCAGGAGTGTGATAAATCATCTTGAGTTCTTCCCTTCCCAGACTTGACACTTCCTCTGTGCAACGTCAACTATCCTTCATCTTCTTTGCTTCCGCGTTCTTAGTTTGCAATAAACCACACTTCTCCCTGTAGCTCTGGTGTCAGGTGAGTTACTCCTGCAGGTAGCAGTGCTCATGTTATCACTGTGTTGCTCTCTGGTGCGCTCGCGCAGTTGTTGGTGCATCCTAGACTTTGAGGGCCGAGTTTCTGATGCAGTGGCGTGTGTGTGCGTGCGTGCGACACCAATCTTCCTCCAGAGTCGTTTCCTTCCACTTTAATTTTTGGGAGGTTTTAGTTAATGTCCTTGTCTGAAGCAAAACTGGCTGAACTAAGTGAGCTCCAGTGTGCAGACAGAGGAAAAACTCCAGGCTCGAGTGGTGGCGAGAAGGCAGGCTGCCTCTAAAGAGTGATGTGAAGTTTTGGGATTTTTGTATTGTTCATGTTGTTCCCCTGACAGTTTCTCACTGGCCTGAGTTTGAATGTTTATAAGCTCTGTCAACCACCACTGAACGACCTTACAAATACATTCTAGAACAAAGTCTGCAAGACGCAGAGCTTGGATTTAAATTGCTCATCACAAGGAATGACTTTCTTTTCTCACCGTGCCTGTTGGAGAGCACTCGGTTGTTATGGTAACCATATTACATTCTAGATGGCTGGTTCCCTTGGTAATATTTTGGCTCTGTCTTGAGTTGCTTGAGAGAGGAGTGTCAGTGTCGTCCACCTCCACGCAGGGCCATGCGTACTGGAGGAGTCTTCTGATACAACAACAGGCATGTCGGCGTTTCTCTGGCGGTCTGGATGTTTGTCTTTGGAATTAATGCTGGCATTGGTGGGCAGAGCATGTTCTGATCAAAGAGCTGATGACAAAGGAAAAAGATATTGTAAGTTTCATGGATTTATCACACAAGGCGTCATCCTGCATCAGTAATTTCCCAGCTGTTAGGTGGTTCCAGATGTGCTGCTCGGGCTTTATGGAGGCCTTGCAGCCATAAAGCCATTTCCCTGATATGGAGAAGTCAAGTGACTCACCTGTGCAGGAAAGGACAGTAACTGGTGAGCCAAAGAATGTCAACATCTGTGCCAAACAGAAGGCAGGTTTCTTACCAGCCTGCTGCGACCCTCAAATATGAATGTCTGCTTGCAGAGGTTTTTGGAAGTTCCTTTTGAGGTTTAGGTTTCCATTTCTGCAGATTGAGTTGAGGATTTTGGGAGAAGGGTTGCCTCTCAATGCTGAGAGGTCTGATTCCTCAGGGCAGATGGAATGAGTCATGAACTATTACCATCAAAATGAACAAGAGGCCCTTCAACAGATGGTGTGATGCCTGCAGAGTCCTGATCTCAACATCATCAGTCAGCCTGGATCACACGAACAGACAGAAGCCAGAGAGCCTGCATCCACAGAGTCGCGGCACGCTGTTAAAATGTACAACTGCCTCGCACATTTTCACAAGACTGTGCACTGAACGTAGGCTACACACACGATGCTTCCTCTGTGGTTGCTGATCCTGCTGGAATCGGCCTCGTCTGCCCGTGTTTGTCATGCAGTGCCACATGAGCATTGTTTTTCTGCAGCCCAGAGTCCGTTTTAGTTGCAGAGAACAAACACAAATGTAGTCGTTAGGGCTGCCAAACCACACAGTAGATTTCTCTCAATTCTGCTTCTGTTTGTCAGCTGAAAACTGCTGCGGTTTGTGTATAAAACCGCCAGATCCTCTGGTATTTCTGCCTGCATTTACACTCTGCTCAGATTTGATAAAATTAGATGCACAAGTGAGCTGTTTGTGTGAACGTGTAATTCGTTTTCTCAGATGGGGTTTAGATTTGCCTCCCTGACCAGTGTATGAATATTTCTCAGTCTTCCTGAAGTTCTTTGGCTCCTCAGTCTGAACCAAAAGTTCTGAAATCTCCTGCGAGCTCCTGCACTCTCGTCCTAAAAAGCTGCTTGGGAGAGCCCGGCGCGCTCGGTCTCAACAGTCAACGAAGCTTTCAACTTCACAGCGGTTTTCCTGGTGACAAGTGTGAGCACCTTGGGCCAGTGAGCTAATTAAACATCCAGTCTCTAAGGTCATTTGGCAGAAATTGAAGAAAATGATTATTAATAAATTCATAAATGCTGACTGTTGTGTTTTCATGATTTTAACAAAGGGACCTGCTCCCAACGTTGCTGACCAGTAGAGTAACTGCTGCTGCTAATCATGGCCGCCAGTGAAAGATGAGCAGGATTATTTCTGACACAGATCCTGAAACGCATCGATTTGACTCGACGCACACCAACGTTTTGGGCCTGGAAATCAGTCAGTACTCTGGAGGTTCCCTCTTACCGATGTGATCCTGTGCTGCTGGATGATTGGATGTTTCCAGCAACAGCAGGAAGAAGATCAGATGCAGCTTTTGTCAGTCAGTCCCCAACGCCGCGGCACACAACGCTGACAGATATCAGAGCCTGCATGTTCTCAACAGGCAGCTGGAGACTTAAGCCTTTACGTTAGCTTCTACCCAGCGTTGCACTTACTCTCTGCTGCAGTTTTTTTTTACGTACTCGTTAATTTTATGCCTTCATTATATTTTTATGTTTTAATAGTAGTTTTTGTTTTGTTGTTGCATTTTTAAATATATATTTTTTGAACGTGTATTTATTGCTGCAGTTTCTGTGTGAAAGCACTGTACTCGTCAGGTTTATCGTGTCCTTGTTCCTGTGGAAACTCCTCCTGTGACATTTTCATTCCAGCAACTTTTGGATCTGATAAACTGAGGACAGTGTTTATGCTAAGACGAGCTAACAGGCTCGTAGTGGGTTGAATAGCAGGCTTTTGCGCTGTCTGCAGTAATAAATGACCTTTTTTATTTAAACAGGGGAAAGCCGTTTAGAGCCAGGTCTCTTTTGCATTGATGCCCTGTTGGCAGCAAATACATTGAAATTACATGACAATTAAACTGTGAAACAGTATAACAAAGCTGCAGTGACACCTCTTAGCAACAATATCGACATAAAAGAAATGATAGAAGCATACTAAGCTGTAGAGGCCATGTTCCAGTTAAAAACGCCTGCCCTCGTACCTCTCGCTGCGAACCAAAATGGAATTAAATGAATTAAAATGGATTTAAAACATTTACATTCACGCTGCACTGTAGCTGATATATGAAGTGTAAACTGACTGATGGGAATTGATTTTCCGAGCCTCAACATTTTCTGCAAGTTGTCCCATTTCTGTGGTGCAGTGTGATTTTAAAGCTGTTTGGCTGATCTCCTCATCAACCCAATGGTCCTCAAGAACCAAACAGAGATGTTGTGCAGTTTGTTGGTGAGCTATAATTCAAGCAACACGAGAGGTATGAGGGTAGTTTTCCTCGTGAGTGCTCAGAGATAAACAGAATGCTGTGCTGGCTTCTCCTGGCTGCTGATGTCTGAAGTATTCCAGCCAGAGATGCGTTTAGGTGCTGAAACGGAGTCAAAATTAGCCTCCCACCATGGGCTGATTAGCAGGTGTTTCTGTCACATTCTGGAGGTGTTCTCAGTGTGTTTCACCAGATTTGTGTGTGGAAATGAGGCGCAACACTCCCCGCCCACTACCACTCACTGTGCTGAGCTAAGTCACCTGATCCTCCTGTCTGGCTCTGGGCAGGATGAACAACATGCTATTTCTTCAAAAGTTCCTCTGAGTTGTCAACATCAGCGTGTGTGTGTGTGTGTGTTGGGGGGGGGGGGGTCATACAGTCAGCTCGCCCTCATTGCAACATGACAAACAAGGACCCATTTGTCCGAATCCGTGAGCGCAAAACTGTTTTAATTCTCTCAGCCAGCATTTGGCTCGTCGAAGCAGAAGTCAGTGGGTGTTAAACAGTGGTGATCAAGATGGCTGCCTGCCACTTGTTACTGAGCAATGATTGGGTTTGCTGTCACTTTCCACGGTGTTTCCTCTGATTTGATGAGTTGAACGGTCTGCTGTGAAAATGATCTTTACAGGGAAAAAAAAATGTAGCTTCTATTTTTGATCAGAACTGCTGTGCGCTGGCTCATCCACGCTGCACGCCAGGGATGACGGTTCAGTTCTCTCCTGTCCAGAGACGGTCTGGGAGAGACCTGGGCTTGATAGTGATGTACAGATTTGTTCATGATTACAATCTGGTGGTACAATTCCTGAAACTTCCCCAACTCTTGTTTGTTTGGGTTTTTTTTTTTTTTTTTTTTTTGAGGTATCAAAAAAGGTGGATGTTGGGTAAAAACTGAGACTTGAATTGTTAAAGTTCTGCTCTTCCAGCCATTTAAAGTGTCTCCCTATCATCTTCCTCAGCCTCTCCAGCTGGTCTGGCACCAACAGGGCCCAAGCCGGATGAGCGGCCCAGCAGAATCACCGCGGCAGTGAGTGGGACAAAACCCAGCATCCCCAGTACCACAGTCACCACCTGCACCAGTGCTTCCAGTGACACCGTTAGCAGTGGCAACAGCAGTGGCGTCGTTGCTGCTCCAAAGCCTCCTCCAATGAGAAGCAGAGCACTGTCATTGCAAGCCAGGACCACAGCCTCAGGTAGGGGTGTGTGTGTCTGTGTGTGTGATTCAGAGGTTCTGTGGTTGTGAGCAGGTCATCTGCCAGCAGCGATCGGCGGAAGTGTTGGTTTCATGAGCGGGGCAGCGAGTGAGTCACATGACTGCTCCACGTTGATCACTGCAGGAAGCGGGGAGATGGAATGACGAGGAGCAAAGTTCTGTTTTGGTTTAAGTTGTGTCGGTTGACCAAGTTTCTGTGACGCATCGGCCTTTTTAGATGGACGGTGATAATCCAGCTGAAGACTTTCTAAATAGGACCGTATCTCTACCGAGGTGCTGATGTTGTTGAGAGCTTGTTGAATGTTCCGTTAAAACACAGGCTCGAGGCCGCAGTCGCCCCCCCGGTGCCGAGTGCTTCACTCCAGTCTCTCTTCCTCCTGGAATTTGACCTGAAACCTTTGTCAGGTGGCGGCCGCTACATTTGTGTGTTTTCTTGCTCATAACTCAGAAAACTGTGCTGAGAGCAGCACTTGAAACGCTCAGCAGGAACTTAACCATTCAACGTAAAGCAGTTTGACAGCCACAAATATTACAAAAAAAAAACGTGTTAGGACTTCATACTTTCTACAACACGCTTGAGTAATGTGACTTGGACAGGAAGCTCTCAGACTATGACCTTAGTTCAAGTGAAGGTGGTTAGAAAACACACGGTGTGTCCCAAATCACATACTTCCATACTACATACTTGAAATTATGAGTGTACTCAACTCAAAATGGAAATTGAGTGAGCAAAAAAAAATGCGATGTGGGACAGCACTGCACTCTCGAAACTCTCACTGCGTGATTGGGCACATCCAGTAGTACGCTTAGTTTACTCAGTCAGAAAGTATGGAAGTACGCGATTTGGGCCACAGCAACAGTTTACCTGGCAGCGTCTTCTTGAGAGTGTTGGTCTGAATCAGGTTCATGTCAGAATATTGTGAATCATGTGAAGAGGCCAGTGGAGGAACAGTCGGTGAACCTGAGTGGGTACGGTGTGGCACGGAAGGCCAAAACCGCCGTCATCACAAAATAAACCCATGACTCCGTGAATTAAGGAAATGATAAACATGGAAAGAAAAGGTTGTCATCAATACAGAAAATGTGCAACCTGTTTTGAAAATAAATGAATGTACACTTGAATGGAAAATCAAGAAATTTATTAATTAACTTTTTCTTGACTTTTATTTCATTTTTTTTTTAATTTCTCCGCTTATTTTTTAAAAACATGTATTTATCATATGTAACTTTTATTTCAGAATGCTTCATCAATTTTAATCCTCCATAGCACAAATGTGATAAATAAGTGGGTTAAAGCATTTTTACACGTTTGACGTATCTAAGGGACATAATAAAGATTGGTTTTGAAAATCCATAAAATTAATGAGTAATTAATCTGTTTTAATTGTGTGCGGTCGATGCATTGGACACTCTTATTTTTTTTTAGCTAGCTATTCAAAGCTAGCTGACTCAACTTTTTCAATTTCAGGAAGTGTGAACTTGCCAGCATGAATCTAGACGTGACCAGCAGCTCACACTTTGAAAGAGTCTTGCTGTCTCTCTCGCTCTCTCTCTCGCTCTCTCTCTCTAGCGCCATGCTCACCTTCAACAGTTTATTGTCATGAGCCCAGTTCAAAGCAGCTGGCAGGTATTATGATGCTCATAACTTCAGGGCTTTTCTCCCACACAAAAGGTGAGAAACAGCAAATGGACGCATGAAACATTTTAAAGTACGTGGACTGAAGGGGACCAGCACCGTTGTCCTCCGATCAAATCCCAGTGAAGGCGGTTCATACTGACGCAGGACCGACTCTCACTGGTGTACCGGGTGATGTCGCGTATCCTCCAGCCTGCGACAGACGCAGGCGACCGGAGACTTTCTGCCAAAGGCTTTGACTACTTCTGCTTCCTCCTCACAGGACTGAAGGCACCGTCAGTCACCAACCACAGCACAACTAAGACAGCAGCCAATCAGTCGTCGTTAAAGACACCTGCCGCCGCCGGTCTGGGGTTGACCAAGCAGATGTCCCATTATCCTCTGCAGAGAAGCGGCTCGGCAAGACTCAGTCGACTTAACAGTGCAGGTGAGGAAGTGTTCGTGTACAGAAGGCTGCGACATGTCTGTGCCTCCTGGTAGAAGCACAGTGTTGAACCGTCCCAGCTACTGAAGCAGTGTGGCTTCGCCCATTGCCTGAGCTTGACCCTCATCTGTCCAGCTGTTCACACACGTTCGGTTCAAAGGTGCCGTCGTAACGTTTCATCTTGGAGTTCCTCTGACACTTGGCCTGGCTGTGGAGCCACCAGTGTTCTTCTGAGATGGAACATGTAAAACTGTCAGTGGTTCCTGTTCTGCAGAACTTTGATCCACTCCTGATTGGCCAGTTGAGACACTCGGAGTTGCATGGTTTGTTGGTAAGAATGCATGAGCTTAAAATTGGTGAAATAATGCAATCGTTCTTTTTGAAGTTGGACCATCACACCTGGATAATGTGGTTGGGCTTCTAATTACTCTGATGTGGACGTGGCGGTTCTGCACATGCTCTGTAGGAGCCAATGTGATGTTTAACACAGACGCTTAACAGCCAAGAGTCATGTGAGGTCACTTCACGCCGCACAAGTCCACGGTGAAAACACATTTCTGAACAGACGACACCTTGTGCTTCTCCACTTGGGGAGAAGTCTGATTTTCTAGTCACCGAATTGAAAGTCTGAGGTGCTTCATGTGCCACTTGGTAACTTGTGTAGTTGAGAAGAAAGAACCAGATGAAAGTCTGATCCCAGCCAGTTGAGTTGATGCTCTCAGAAGTGAATAAATCTGTTCTTCGTCATGTTTCCTGAGTCGACAGTAGTCCAATTTAAAGCTTTATGAGCGCAACTGCAGTGTGCATACAAAACTGTTACGTTTTTTTTCCTGACTTTTAATTTTTCCAGTGGGGCGAGTCAGTGTCTCTTCCACTTTCCCTCCAGAAGTATCCACTCGTCCCAGACACGTTTTACTGTGGAGGCCTGAGGTCACATGAAACCTGAGTTATTTATAGGCACATGAGGTCACCCCATCTATACTGAACCATACTGCTGGATGTCAGCTGTACAGTCACACACACACACACACACACACACAGCTCCATACCCTTACACAAGTGTAATTATTATCCATCTGCAGCCTCTCTGTAATTATTCTGCAGCTCCTGATGCATGTGGGCGTGCGCGCGCACATACACACACTCATATGCTCACACACACACACACAGATCAGAGTTAACCACATTTGCAACTCAGGAACACTCAAACAGGACTTCATCTTGAAGTACTGTTTAATTTGCCAAAACACTTTTTTGTTTTGTTGTTCAGAGTTCACCGGCCGCCGCTGGTGGTGATGTCATGCCATCAACACACCAGTGCAGCTGCAGAGCAGTTTGAACTTGATGTCAGCAAGTCACAGCATCTTAACATCTGTGCATGAAATTGACTGTTGGTAGAGAGTGTGTGAAGTGGACCCTTGGTTTCATCCATGTGGGCCCTGTGAAGCCAGGACCTTGGGTGGCAGCCTCCCCCTGTGTGGTGGCTCTGGTCTGGGCCCGGGCGCCTGAGTGCCTCCCCTCTGTGGCCTCCCCTGGAGTTCTCTCTGTGGCCTGTGGGGAGCCGCTAGTTGCAGACATGCTGTCATCCTTGTGATGCCTTAACCACCACACACACACGTAGAGGCCTTCACGACGCCCCACACATGCATTTGATTCGTACGCCCCTCTCTCATCCACACACACCACAGCCGCCCTCAGGCGACAGTGGTTAGCAGTGTGGGCTTTTAGAGCGCCGAGGCTTTCTGCAGCTCTTTGTGTCTCCATTGAACATGGGCTTTATTGATTCTGACCGACTCACAGGTCTGGTTTTATTGTCCACTAACGGTCTCGTGCTCTCGGGGGACCGTTGAAGTTTCATCCAGAGATGTAGTTGTAGCTTCATCTGTTACTCCTCTTGTTGCGTGTACAGCACAGACAGCAGGACTAACATGCAGCCGTTTCCTCTGCTGTGAGGATTTCAGCATTTCCTTTGTTTTTTTTCCTTGTATATGGAAGTGCATAAGTGAAAATAACAAAGATTGTTTCCCTTAAACCATAATAAAATAATAGATGTGCAGTGAAGAGGAGTGCACTTACCCACCAAGTGTGTTTTTTTGCTCCTTTTGCTCCTTTGGCTGCCAGTGTGCTGTTACATGCTGCAATTTGGGTTCCTGCAGCTGATTGATATCAGTATCTTGGAGGAGGACAGCAGAGAAAACTCATGTCAAGTGCTGGCCTTGTCCTCTTCATGACGGATCAAGTGGCCACTTGGACTTGTCCTCAGTTACATTCTCCCCTCAGCAGAGGAGAGGAGTTTTCACATCTACCAAGTGCTTCCTGCCAACAAATTCAGTACACACTTTTGGGTCTGTTAGTTGAGTGGAATTGAATGGAATTCATCGGCCCTGAAGTATGTGAGGGATATCATGTCAAGAAATGTGGTGTTTCAGTTGTCATGTTTTGTTCTTGAGGTTTGTGGTGCTGCTGAATTCTTTTCACTGAGAGGCGCTTCTGCCGTGATCCGACTCTTCACCCACTGTAGTATCACAACACTGCCACTCTGACCTTTGACCACCTAAACCTTTTCTGATCATCCCCAAGTCCAGATGGGCATTGGTTGTGAATGTGGAAGAATTCCTTCGACCTTTCCAGAGATATGGCATTTATATGAGGGGACATGTCCTTGACCTCTAACCTTTGACCCCAAAAATCTTTTCAGTTAATCCAAGAGACCCTGTGGACATTTAGCCATATCTGAAGAATTCCCCCAGGCATCCCCAGGTCGTTGGGTTCATGAAGTGAGTCGTACAGATGGACACCCTCCCTAATGCTGCTGGTCTCCAGCTTTTACTAGCATGAAAGCATAGAATGTGCATAGCTCTGAGATTAATGCCTCTTTAGCACACACCCTTACCTCAAAACACTGGTCAGAATGGTCTTTTCCAGAGCAGTTTCTTTCTCCATTAAAAAATGTCGATTTGCATCAATGAGGAAGAATCAGCGCTGTTAAAATCTTCAACAAAAACATTTAATGGGGGAAGAGTTTACCCAGGCGCACTAAATATTTGGCAAATGTGTGCAGACTACCTCTTTATAGCAAAACCCATCTAAACATTGAATAGATAAACCCAAAGGTGTGTGTGTGTGTGTGTGTGTGTGTGTGTGTGTGTGTGTGTGTGTGACCCTGTCACTCTCTCTAGTGTTAAGGTTCTTATCGGGACCCTCTCATCACATCTAACCTTGAAGTGGAACGTCTCTGTCGTTCTCATTCAAAGGGGAAGCCAGAGAAGTCCAGGGAGCGAGCGAGCGAGCCGGGAAGGGAGGGGGAGAGAGAGTGAACGGGTGGTGGAGAGATTATTCAAATCCCACCCACTCCCCCTCCCCCTCCTTCCCTGCAGCATCCCTGGCTGTGGTGTGTGTGTGTGTTTATACTGTGTACGGCTGTAAAATAGAGCGAGCGTATAGATGCTCGTCTTCCTCAAACCACGGAGTCTGTGTGGTGCTCTACATGTCTGCGGCTACACACGCCTCTCCCGTGTGCTTCAGAGCGAGGGATCAGCGTGTGATTTGCATGTACCAGCAGAGTCAGGCTCCCAACCATCTGAAGCGTTGAGGATTTTCTCTCCTCCCTCCCTCCCTCCCTCCCTCCTCCCTCACTTGCTCAGAGTACTACCCCTCTCACTCCGTCTTGTTTGCGCTCCATCTTTTCTCGGTGGATGATTCACTACCACCTGGACGACGGGGAAGTACACAGCCTTTTTGGCGCCATTTTCTCTCCTGTTGGCTGGGCAACAGCAACAATATCCTGGACTGTTATTATTTTTTTGTTTTGACTCACTGAAGAGCAGCTTGCAGTTTAACGGACTCTCCTCCTTCTGTTTGTGTAACACTGGCAGAGCTTTGGTTAAAAATCCTGTTTTGTTCGTTTCAGTTCTTGTTCTCATGGTTGCATGGTGGGAACATTCTTCTCTCTGGAATAATTTTCACTTAATTTTGGACTTGGAAGAAAATGGGACATTTTTACATGCGACTTGAACGCTGAAGAGGGTGAGCGTCTCCTTCTGCTCATAAAGGAGCCAGTTTAAAGGGTGGAAAACAGCGGGATCCGTGTCTGGCTTACCAACGAGGTGGTAAAGGTTTATGATAAGAACAAGAAATAGTTGATAAGAGCCGACTAGGACAAGCCAATATTTGTACCATTCTGGAACTTCCAGTCAGTTCAAAGGGCATAGAAAGTTCTACACCTTAAACTGCACTTCTGATAAAAAAAAAAACAGACTGATCGCCAGTGTAGAATCGTACGTTATCGCCAGGACCTCCACTGAACAGGACCGGCGCTACCGGAGGACAAGCCGAGACAATGTTATGGTCTCCCAGACTGTCGCTGTCCAACTTCCACGTGAAGCTGACAGCCAAAGGACTTCTCCGGAACCTTCAGCTGCTCTCGGGATGCAGAAAGAACACGATGGTCTTCCACGCAGGTCTGGAGAAGCCGCCGTCCTCTCTGTCCCCTCATCAACCATCATCCAGTGTGTCACTGTGTCACAAATCCCCAAACCATCTGCGAACCCCCTTTAGAAATCTGATGAAATCATGATGTTTCACACCTGCTCTGACCCCCCCCCATCCTTCCATCCATTTCCCATCACCCCCCTGTGCCATGTGCTCGCAGACAGTGTGATACAGGCCTGAGACTGGTACCCAGCCCACTCGTAGCTGGGTGGGGCTGAAAGGAGGCCTAGCAGAGGTGGCAAAGAGTTAACATGGTTTCACACATCCCATTAATGTGAGGTCCAGTGGCTCATTGGAAGCTGGAGCACCACTGCCAGGTGTGACGGCGCCAGCAGGGACCTGTGCATCTGTTACTTGAGCACAATAGAATACTTGGAGGTTACTGTCTTCCACATCGTCCTTTATCGGATGTCGGAGGGTGAGCTTGCCTCTGACTAATATGTGTTGATCAGTTTACTTTAGATTGAAGTCATAGGATGGAAAAGCTGACTTCAGATCAGCCTCAAAGGCCACTTCTCCTCCTCTTTCTCCTCCCTCGGCTCCTTGTTTCCCGCATGGCGTTGGCTGCCATTGTTGCTGTGGGGGCTTTCAGTATTGTGTAGTCAGCGACCACAGCCACCACGGTTGTATAGGGTTACAATAGGGCCTTCAGTTGTCGTAACACCAGTGTGTACACAAGTCTGTGTGTGTGTGTGTGTGGAGTCTTTCTGCCCGAGTGCCTCAGCAGTAGCGTGATGAATAGCCATGGCTACACTCCCCCTTTTAGTGGTGATACCCACGCCTAGAGGAGCACCGACCACGTGACGCACACTCACAAACACAAACTAGAAATAGCCAAGGACGCATCTGACTTTGACTTGTTCAGCCAGTAAAAGGTCTCTCTCTCTCTCTGTCTCTCTCCCTCTCTGCTTCTCTCTCCCTCTCTGCTTCTCTCTCTCTCTGTCTCTCTCTCCCTCTCCCCCTCTCCCTCTCTCTAACATGTCCCCATGGTTAATGGCGTGTCCTCGTTTTCACCACAAAGACATGACCTCCACAACATGTTGGCGTTTTACTGCCATTAAAGCTTGATGGAGGGGGGCTGGACATTGGATACCTGATGGTTGACATTCACAGATGTCGATACATCTAAAAGTTTATGTGATAGTTTACATTTTTTAATACACTGAAAACATCTGGAAAGGCCCGTAAATCCTAGGAAGACTGCATTGTTTCGAAGCAAAGGAAAAGAGGCTTTAGCAAAACTTAGGTGGTACTGAGTGGGTATCTGCCCGTACAGTCACGGGCCGATATCATCGTGCAGCCCTTGTTTGATTGGTCACTTGACGCTATGTGACAGGACACGGGGTGTGTACGTACTGGGCAGCGTCATGTGACGAGACGGTGGGTGAGACTGTTAACGTTCCTGACTGACACAAGCCCGCTGAGCTCGCAAGACACAGCAGTGAGATTGTGTCACGCTCAGTGACATTCAGGCTTTGGACACTTGGGTCCTGCACTTGTTGTGTCTGTGTGTTGTTAAAAAATGTGATGTTTGCTTTTGTAATGATTCCCAATAAACAGAGGAATTCTCTTCCTCAAGCTTTCATTTGTACAAAAATAGAATAATAAGGAATTACATGTGCTAACAATCAGTTGAATGCCTTTCCTGCCCTTGCACAGCTGTACAGGAGAACACACCCAAACATCCCGGACAAGCAGACATTAAAAAAATATCAACATGTGAAACAGATGTATAGTTCAATTCTCCCACTATAATAAAGATCCCATAAGGACATGCAGTCTGTGATTTGGAGAGGGTGCCCCGGTGCTAGCTTAGCATCGGTGCTATCGGTGGTATATACAGAATTTGAAAACGGCAATTTCCTATCCTGGAAAAGTCTTAGGAAAAAAATCAATAATACCAGAAAATATGCAGGAAAAGTCATCGAAATTTTCCTGAATACCTGAATAATTAAGTATACGTGGTGCCGTCAGTATCAACAGAGAAAAATCTGATAATGGTTTGACAGATTTCTCAGTTTTATTTTCCGTGTGTAAACGATGTTTCGGTAAGATTATGGTGACGAAGAATCTCCTCAAATGCATGAAAAATTCATGTGGAAAAAGACATTGATGGAAAGTGTAAAAAAAAAAAAAAGTGTCCGACCTCTGTGTCTCCCAGCTCTGAGCGAAGAACCAACCTCAGACAGAGGAGTGCTGTCGCAGCACCGGTTCTGTTCTGTTTGGAGCTCAACCAGCTCGCCTCCCCCTTCGAATTCACAGCAGCCTAAATACTTCCATACGCTTCCCTTTAAGCTGCTGGGTGGATTGTGTCCATGTGTGGCTGCTCAGGCATCCTCACCCAAACCCGACCAGCCTTCCACATGTGTTTCTGTACACCTACGTGTCACCCACCCGTCTTTGCTTACAGGTGATCATGCAGTTGAGGGCTGCTCTTTCAATGTCCCACTCTTTGGTGGTGTATTCCATGGAGGAAACAATATTTGAAGAGATCTGAGCGATGTTGCTCTGCTTACAAGGACCGAAGGAGCAGCGGTAAAAGTTCAGCCCAGTATGAGTTGATCAGCCTTGTCCCGCGTCTGCCAGGATCGTGAGGCTGCTGCTGCTGGGTTTAAGCTCTGACACATCAATTTGTTTCATGTGTCTCGGCTGAATTGCTGATTAATTCCTTCATTATCTTTGGAAAGTCCTCTTGATCCATTTACACTCGGCTAGTAAATCTTCTCCTACTGTACCCACGTTCTGGGGCAACTGTTCTTCTTATTTAGCTTTTACTCTTACAGTAAGAGAGTTCCACCCAGGTCTTTGATAAATATTCCCGCCTGGCCACCGCACCTCCATCATTGCTGGGTTGTATTGCTCGCAGCCCATCTGAGCCCAGCAGCACGTGTTTGGCTGCAGCGTGTTTTCTTCGTCTGAGCTCCACAGACCCACTTCCCCACTGCTGCCTGCCATCAGCCTCAAATGTAGGTTAGAGCAGGCTTTAGTCACCACATGTGCACGCCCGCACACACTCAGCAGAGATGCCGCGCGCTGCTGCAGCTGAGGCTGGCCAATCGTGCAAGCTTTAATCTGATGTTGAGGTTGCTGTTTTTTGCCTAATGTGGCGGCAGATGAGGGCATTAGAGGATGTATCCACTGAACTGGAATAGTTTCCAGGCTGAGCTGAGGGATACAGCAGATTTCGCTGCTCTATTCTCTCATATCTGCAAAACTAGGAAAAGATGTTCCCTCTCCCTGGAGATCAAGGACCGTCACGTGCCCCCAAGCTTGTCTGATCCAGAAGCCTCATGTGAGCTTGGTTCTGGAGCCAAAAACTGCTCCGAGTCGGAGTAAAAAGCAGCCAGTTGTTGGAGTGGTTTAGATTATTTGTGCATTAATGACCCTGCGGTTGCCTAACCTCGTCTTTAATGAGCAAGAGGGTATCATTTCCTTACTGAGACTTTCTATTTCCATCTTCAGCTCCTCTCACTCACCATGTGGTTTGGGAATCTTAATTATGCTTCCTGCGGTTTGGCTCACCTAGATTCTGATCGTCAACACCACTTCTCCCCTGTGGTCTGGATGTAGTTTTACACTGCCTGCCTGACTGTTCCAGTGTTCTCCGCAGCAGTGTTCCCCATTCATGAGGTCATGCAGAGCCACTGGCACTGTTCCTGTCCAACTGTCAGGCCAATTGGAGGCAAACTCTTGATGGAGCCAAAAATACAATGTAACGAGCCGCGTTTCTGTGATTTAAGCGAAACGGGAAAACCAAACATTTTGATATTCAGAAACCAGGGTGTGCGCTGCTCCCACTGAGGCCGACGTGACATACGATTCCTTTTCTCTTAGTATTGTAGATCCTGTGAGATGACTCGGCAGCGTGAATCTTTGAAACGATACCATTAATACAACAGACAGTGACGTCATGTGAAATGATGTTGTAAACCTATCAGAGATCCTGATTGATTTGTGAAGTCCACCACAGGCAGAGAGAGAGAGAGAAAGGGGACGTTTCCAGTGACGCTAAGGAAGGCATTCATTCATTCAGAAACAAGAACCTGTCTCTCCAGGTAAATGAGGTGTGAAGTGCGTTGGTGGTTTTGGTGATAGAATCTGACCGTGCAGAGGAAGATGTCCAGATGACCAGCGCTGATGCTCTCAGCTGCAGGTGCTGACGTCTCTGGATGCTGGGTTGCCCTGCTGCTCACCACTTTTTGCAGCAGCATCTTGAATCATTGTTTCAAAACTTTTTGTGCTGCGATTTGAAACCTTTTGCTTTGCCCCAGTTTTTTTATGAAATGAGCAGGAACGGGCATCGTTTTGGGATGTATTGGCACAGTGGGTGTCAAACCGCTTTATCTGCGCCTGACGACAACCAGATTGATGCTGATACACTCCACCATGTGCTGCAGCAACATCTATCTGTACACATGGGACTTGCTCCATGTGCATGGATTGTAGCTGGCACACTGACCTAAATTTTTAGGTGACAAAGGTTCACCTTTTTGTGAACCTTTGTTTGTGACGATTAGGCTGAAGATGATATTAACAATAATAAACATAATAATATGAAAGAGACCTGCTGAACTTGTGCAGCTTTCTAAATCCAGTCGAGGATGCACACATGACGTGTGCCAGTCGTGCCATGTGTTGTCCTCCTCTGTTCCACATCTGTGTGGTGGAACGTGTGAGACGGACCGTCCGAGTTCCTCCCCTCGGTCATCGCGTCGCATGAGAGACTGGCGGGCATGAAGGACTCACAGGTTGTTGCTCGGTAACGAGATGATGAAGTAGCTCATATGGAAACAGGTCGGATAGTCGACACGCACTTGTGAAGCGGTACGTTCTGCTTGCTTGTTTCCACGGTAGCACGGGGGGGATACAGAGTACAGATTTGAATGTGAAGTATGGGATCACGCAGTGGGGCCTGCTGAACCAGAGGGTGTTTAACCAGGAGGGGTGCGCGTTTGTGTGTGTTGGGGGGGGGTGCAATGAGTGCATGGCTCTTTCCAAATGTAAAGAAAGAACAGCTAAAATTATAATTTGCAGTGTTGGTTATAGATGACCTTATATTTTAAAAGCAGTGACATCACTATAAATAGTAGCGTGAATATTTCCTCCACCGAGGAGGTCATGTGATGGCGGTTTGTTTGCGTCTTAGCTGAAATACTGCATTTGATGAGTGGAAACCGGATGAGGGTGCCTCCATCTGCTTGACACCTCTGATGACTCCAGCCGCCAACCTCCTAGTGGAGGGACATCTGTGGCGTTCGTCCGCCAGTTTCCCCTCTGGTTTGTCTCCTGTGTTTACATGGTGGTTACAGGTGTGGATTTGGATTCTGCTTCTGTTGTCTCTGGAAATATTACAGGAGGGGCTGAAACAGGTCAATTACCAGTCCCAGCTGTCTATTTTTATCAAGGTTCATGTCTGTAATGAACGCACCCACTAGAGGGCACTGCCTCCCCCCCTCTCAGTCCAGCCCATCACACTTCCTGCTTTATCGTCTTGGTGTTCCTGCTGGTTTCTGTGCTCAGCAACACTTTTAGTCTTAATTTAAGCTGCGGTAATTAAAAAGCAGCTCTTTGAATTGTTTTTGTCTCATCAAAGTGATTTGAAACCTTCACTTGTTGAGCCCTCAGATGAAATAACAGTTTTAATCTTAACACTTGGAGTCAACAGAATACAGCAGATTAAGCAGATTAGGATACAAGTACCTGGAGTGTGTATGAGCGGAGCTCGTCCCCCGGGTTTACTTTTCTGCTCTGTAAGGTTGACACACTTTTCTGTCGTGCAAACACACACACACACACACACACACACACACACACACACGGGTAATCCCGCGTTAATCTGTCTCTGAGGTGGCGGTGTTTAATTTGGCCAGCAGCACATGGCGGCCGGTAAACTCTGAGCTCTGGTGGAGGATTTGTGAGTTAATGACAGCTCCTATTAACCATCAGTAGCTCTACTTAATCTAATTGAACCTTGCTGTTGCCAGGAGCTAAGCCTCGGTTTAATATTTGATTCAGGGAACAGGATTTATTTAATGCCCCCCCATCACACAACGTGACTAAACTTTTGTGGGGTTAGATGGCATTTATATATTTGTGTTCTATTATTACACACATGTGGAATGCTTGCCCCCCCCCCCCCCCGCCCCATCTATCCATCCTCCTCAGTGGCCCTTTGCTCCTCAACCCACCCCTGACTGGCTTCCTTCCAGTGTGACCAGTGATTTGATTCTATGTGCAGCAGGTCTTCCCAGTGAGTGATCATGCAACTGGTACCCAAGATGGCCGACATGATAATGACCCCCATCACAACAGATCGAAGCAGACGCAAACATCTGGAAATTAGAGAGGATCCAGTTCAGTTTCATAAATAATTGAAATTATTTCTGATGATTTCCATAAATTCAGACATCACAACATGAAGGCCATCTTACTGAGTACTGAAGTTTCTCATGACACCCCAGGGACGCTCTCCTCTGCCCCGTGTGCATGCTAACGGTCTCGTTTCTCTCTCAGTCTGGGCTCAGCAGCTCTGCGTGACTGCCCTGCAGACTCCAGGTACACACCATCATCACAACAAGCACACACTTGAACTGCAATGCTGGATGAAGGGCTAGAAGCAGTCAGGCCACTTCCTGAGCGTGGACTGTGCAGTTTGATTTCTTTAAACGCTGCAGAGGATGATCCACTGACTGGTCAGTCAGTGCTGGACAGCCTTTATCAAACTGCGGCTGGAACGATTTTCTCCCGCTAGTTGCTATCAGAATGAATTGCCCAGCAGTCCAATCCATTTCAATTATTGTCGTCCTTTCTCGTTCTTCTCTGCGTGCTGCTCTGATCACGGATCTGATGGATCGAGTTTAGAGTGTTGTGCTCGGTGGCCACCAGCAGATGGCAGTGTCTCAGTGGCAGTCGCTGGCCAAACCAGCACCTGCAGGGGAAACTTGGCTTCTTTCCATTCATTGTAGTACTACTTCTCAAATACTTTCTTATTACATTCAAATTGTACTTTTCATCACTTGCTATAGAAGTTTTTTGATAACAAAATGTGCTTTAATTGTAAAAATAGACTTTGATGGAAAAAAGAGGTGGTCTTTTTCCTATAATCAGAAATTTTTGTTTATCGATGCTCGATGCTTCTAGACAAAGACTTTCTGAGTCTGCTGTAACCTGAAGGTCCCATTCTTGATAAAACCACAGTCCTCCTGATGAGGGCCGAGCGATTTTGATGAAACATCTTATTATGATTAGTTGGAGTGCTATTGCAAGGGTGATGCATTTTAAAGTATTAAAGGAAATCCTATCTTTTACAATATTTTTATTTATAAGGTCATAATTTATACTTTTGTGGCATTTGAATCAAAGAAAGATGTCTTCTAAAGTCTGTAAATTAGGAGGTGTTGGCAGAATATCTATGCAGCACCACAATATAAGATTTGAAATTGCATTTTGGCTCACAATTGGCCTTTAATGAATGATGTATTGTGCTTTTGTAGTCGGGCCTGTTATACAGATGAAGTCTGGATTCATCGTGCAGACCCACTTCTGACATCAGGCTGCAGAATTTTTGGTCCTCGTTTCTCTGCAGGAATTGTGAGGTTGTCAGGAACGAACTGCAGTGCTGTGGTGGTTGAGAGGTTAATTTCCCCAGATTAAAGTACAGTGGGCTTCATTGCCTGTTGGGACGAGCCAGCAGACAACCAATAACTAGATGGAGGGGCGGGGTGGGGGTATGGAGCTGGACTGGAGCTGGAGGAGACTGCTCGCTCTCTCTGTCTCTCTCTATCTCTCCGTCTCTCTCTTTCTAATTGCTTTGACTCTGCTAATGCACTCCTTAATGCACACCAGAGCCCATCACACATACATTCCCATGATGCATCAGTCTCAGCCAAGACAGTCAGAAGGGCGTATTCTCATTCACCAGATGGCGAGTGAATTAGACGAGTGTATGTGTGTTCGGATGTTGTGCTGGTCAAGCCCCAAACTGACACGTCTGTGTTTGTGTGTTGTTGTTTGTCCGATGTCGTGACCCTGCTGTAGTGTTTACTTATATGGGCTGAGTGTGTGTTCAGTGTGTGTGCGTGGGAAGGGGGTGGGGGTGCGTGCAGACACCATGTTGAATGTTGCGCCTGCCACCCACACGCTAAATGGACGCTGTTCTTTTACAGTGGACAAAAACAAGCCGCGGGATGTTCCAGCGAAAGCCAACAACAACATCTCGGTCGCAGCAGCACCTGCAGGAGGAACCAACCAGAGCCAGCAGAATCCAGATCCAGCACCGGTAGGTCCCCTACTTGTAGTTCTGTGATTCAGCTGTAGCATCACATCTGTGTGATCGTCGCCTACACATCATCACGGAGACTCTGGCCTCTCCTCCTCTCTCACTGCCGGTGTTTGATTTTATAACCTGCTCTCATTTTTAAAAAGAAGTTCAAGAGTCTTGTTTGTACCGAACAGCTAAGCTGGCGGGATCGCGTGCTGAGGCAATTACCTATAACAAGGCACCACAGGCAACCGTAGAGAAAGATAGATAAACGGTTGTTGGTTGAACCTATAAATCTTCCCTGGAAAAAGAGATAATTAGGTGTTGTCTTGCTAGGTTCCAGATGTGGTGAATGCTAATGCACCAGTGGCACCAGCTCTCCCAGTGCCTGATACCAGCACTTCTGGGTCAGGCACCACCGGAGCCTCCGGCCTTGGGGTTAAAGCAAGAACCGCGTCACGATCCAGCCCCAAAACAGGATTCCGCCTGCAGAATGCCTCCAAGCCTGGCGTGGCCGGGACCGTTGCTGCAGATGGGACGCTCACGTCTAAACAGAACCAGAACAAAGAGCAGGCGGAGAAGAAGAACCAGGCCATCAGCCAGCTGAGAAAGCTGCTGGTCCAAGGGAATAAGCGAGTGGAGGCCCTGGCGACAGTCATCCAGCATCTCTTCACTGAGGTACTCC
Source organism: Aulostomus chinensis (assembly GCF_037954235.1). Taxonomy (NCBI): domain Eukaryota; kingdom Metazoa; phylum Chordata; class Actinopteri; order Syngnathiformes; family Aulostomidae; genus Aulostomus; species Aulostomus chinensis. The sequence continues at coordinate 3,515,600 of NC_141327.1, read as the reverse complement.
CCAGACCAGAATTAGCCTGATGTTGTTCCTCTGGGCTAGAAGGGTTGCTACGCTTGACGAGGAGGTTCAGTCGGATTTTTGTGTGGCTGAAACTCATAAAACACAGGAAGAGTACTGGGAGGAAATGCTGGGGCTAATATGATAGAGGCTAACATTAGCTGCTAAACCTGATTAGCCTGCTGGCTAGTTGGAGAGCTAAAAATGTGTGAGTGACCCAGAAAATACGACTCCAAATGTGAAAGAGAGGGCTTACCATCTAGAACAGCTCCTTGTGGCTCCCCATCAGTGTCAAAATGAGAACGTTAGTTTTCATAGATTACAGGGTGAGAAATGGGAGGTTTACATCGATACCTCACCCCAAAAACTGTGTTTTGAGAGTCGGTTCTGCCGTCATTTTTCTGTAGCTGTTAGCCTTTGAGCTAAATATTTGTGGCTGGCTCTGTCTTCGTCCTGGAGTAACAACAGGTTTGTCAGCGCAAGGCACCCGTTTGTGAGTACTTGAAAGGTAAAACACATGTTTTGCGTGAAATTTCCCTCAAATGTGAAAAGGCAGATTATCAGGGAAGAAGCCCTTTTTAGTGGATTCAGTTCACCGCTGGTCTAAGATTGTAAAAATAGAAGTGTATGAGGTCGTTGTGTGCTGGTGCTGTATGAACCTGAGTCGACCATAGGTACGAGTTGTGCATCCCAGAATGTAAAGTTTATTTATTTATTGATTTGAGAAGTACGACATCTAAGATGTCGTACTTCTCAAATCAATAAATCATGAGGTAATGGAGTATAAAATGAAGTTAACATGGGAATAAGCAGATTTCAGGTTTCTTGTTGATCTCAGCAAGGGTTGTTGGTTGGTGTGCGATAGCTTGTGGTTTTGTCTTGTGTTTTTAATTTTGTCCAACTTCTACTACTGGAGTGATGAGCGACAATCTACAAAACGTTTATGCCGACTGAGTGAAACAGGAAGTGCCTGTCAACTACTTTATACATAAGTTTGACTTCACTTTCTGGCCATTATTTACACGCACAAGACAAAATTCAAAATTTTGATAAAAAAATAAATAAATAGCTGGTTCATTCTAGTCGTAAGGTTCCAGCATGATGAATACTTGGTACGCTAAAATAATGTTCAGAGCAGAACAACGGGTTAAACAATGGAACAGTATATTTGCTATATTGTTTATATTTACTTCATCATGTGTGAGTGAAATACTAGTACTACAACATTTGCAGTGTTTCACTGAAGGGGGGGCGTGTCTGTTCTCCAGAGACCGTGGACATGCTTGTACACGTCACACCAGTGTGGTCACCAGGGCTGCTTCAAGGTGGAACTGTAAATGAGAGGAAACGGCCTGCAGTTATCTGCACGCCATCCTTCCCCTTTGGCAAGCCAATCCGCTACGTCCTGTAATCAGAGCCCTTGGTGGTGACGTCCTCTGTGTAGGCAGAGACTTTTAACGAGTGAATACAGATATAGATGTCGATAAGAGTACTTCCAGAGCAAGTAGTATAAACACAAACAATATAGAGTATTTCAAGAGCAGGCAGTATAAATACAACCAAGAGAGAGTGCTTCCAGAGCAGGTAGTATTAAACACAAAAAATATAGAGTACTTCCAGAGCAGGTAGTGTAAATCCAACCAAGATGGAGAACTTCCAGAGCAGGTAGTGTAAATCCAACCAAGATGGAGAACTTCCAGAGCAGGTAGTGTAAATCCAACCAAGATGGAGTACTCCCAGAGCAGGTAGTGTAAATAAAACCAAGATGGAGTACTCCCAGAGCAGGTAGTGTATATACAACCAAGATGGAGTACTCCCAAAGCAGGTAGTGTAAATACAACCAAGATGGAGTACTCCCAGAGCAGGTAGTGTAAATACAACCAAGATGGAGTACTCCCAGAGCAGGTAGTGTAAATACAACCAAGATGGAGTACTCCCAGAGCAGGTAGTGTAAATACAACCAAGATGGAGTACTCCCAGAGCAGGTAGTGTATATACAACCAAGATGGAGTACTCGCAGAGCAGGTAGTGTAAATCCAACCAAGATGGAGTACTCCCAGAGCAGGTAGTGTAAATCCAACCAAGATGAAGTACTCCCAGAGCAGGTAGTGTAAATACAACCAAGATGGAGTACTCCCAGAGCAGGTAGTGTAAATACAACCAAGATGGAGTACTCCCAGAGCAGGTAGTGTATATACAACCAAGATGGAGTACTCCCAGAGCAGGTAGTGTAAATACAACCAAGATGGAGAACTTCCAGAGCAGGTAGTGTAAGTACAACCAAGATGGAGTACTCCCAGAGCAGGTAGTGTAAGTACAACCAAGATGGAGTACTTCCAGAGCAGGTAGTGTAAGTACAACCAAGATGGAGTACTCCCAGAGCAGGTAGTGTAAGTACAACCAAGATGGAGTACTCCCAGAGCAGGTAGTGTAAGTACAACCAAGATGGAGTACTTCCAGAGCAGGTAGTGTATATACAACCAAGATGGAGTACTTCCAGAGCAGGTAATGTATATACAACCAAGATGGAGTACTCCCAGAGCAGGTAGTGTATATACAACCAAGATGGAGTACTCCCAGAGCAGGTAGTGTAAGTACAACCAAGATGGAGTACTTCCAGAGCAGGTAGTGTAAGTACAACCAAGATGGAGTACTCCCAGAGCAGGTAGTGTAAGTACAACCAAGATGGAGTACTCCCAGAGCAGGTAGTGTAAGTACAACCAAGATGGAGTACTTCCAGAGCAGGTAGTGTAAATACAACCAAGATGGAGTACTCCCAGAGCAGGTAGTGTACGATGGAGTTCTTTCAGAGCAGGTAGTGTTAGTCAGGTAGATGGCGTTGGTGCTGCTGGGAAGGGGAGGAGGGCACCAGGATGTGTCCCGGACGAGGATCAGCTGCTCTGTCAATATTTGCTAAAGCACCCTGGTATGTGACTGCGGTTCGGCTCATTCTAGAAGTTCAAGTCTTTGACTCCACCTGCACGTCCACAAACATTAATACCCGGATCTGCACCGCAGGACTGAGGGAGAGCAGGTAGCTCTCCTCCACCGGAGCTGTGGCACATCATCTTCCTCTGTCCACAAGTAGATAACAGTTAACCCCTTGTGCCCCTTCAGACCTCAGGCACTATTTGTCTAGTGTGTCTTCAACTGATGAATATGAATATAAATATTACATATTTTGCATATTGCATAGTATTGCATTCCATTTTCAGTCCTGATCATAAAGAGAGCACCGAGGCACTGAACCTGACTCTTCTCCTCTTTGGGGTAGAATCAGTCAGAGGGTCCAAGACCCAGCACTTAGTGATTATGTAGCACTAACTGGGTTGTGTCATGTTGTATGTCTGTTATATTTAAAAAAAAAAAAAAAAAAAAAAAAAAAGTGGGGGGGGCGACACTTCTTCTGCCACTAGATGGCAGTACCTGTGACCAAACCACAACTGAAGCACTTTTGCGCTTCCTATGGGCTTTTCCTTAATTAGGTCTAAATTCTTGCTTGTGTTGTACGTCGCTTTGGACAAAAGTGTCTGCTAAATGGAATTGTAGAATTGTAGAGATGTAAAAGCAAAATGTCCATTCAGTTTCGGGAATTAGTCCTTTTATTTCAGTTTTTGTTAGCTGGGGGTTTTTTTGATAGGGAAAAACATCAAATTATGAAAGTCTGATAGTTGAAAGTTATTAGATCAGTTCAGAACACTTCTCACCCCCCTGCTGATGTTTTTGTTCTTAACTTGTGAATATTTTTCATATTGTATTCATTTGATCAAAATAGGGATCAACTTCAGTTGCAATCATGAAAACATCTTCCTCTTCATGGACAGTAACCCTTTGAATGCCAGTTTGTTTCAATGCTGCCACTGTTTTGATTTGCAAGAAGAACAAATTTGTGAAGTCAAACGTGATTTTCCTAAATGTTTTATGAAGGACAAATATAGTTTTGTTTGGTGAAAGAATATAACAAACCATCAAGGTGACAAGTGTTGTTAGAGCTCCTATCGTCACCTGGGGTGGCAAAGTCAGCCGTTTTTTACACACACACACACACACACACACACACACACACACACACACACACACACACACACACACCATGGTGACCCCTGCTACTGATAACAAGCAACATGCAAATGCAAACACCACAAAGAAAAAACTTACGACACATGCTTGCTTTCACAGGACATACTAATTGAAAATCCAACACACACACACACACACACACACACACACACACACACACACACACACCTGTCCTTGAGTGTGTGCAGGTACAGTCCAGCTGTGTTCATCCCTCTGAGAGGAAAGTAGCTCATTATCTGAATAATAACCTGTTATCAGAAGCAACCATACTCTGTGTGTGTGTGTGTGTGTGTGTGTGTGTGTGTGTGTTGCATAAGCTCCTAGATGGTTAGTTTGTGTGTCAGGATAACGGCTCTATTTTGGGGAAGCACTACAACGTTGTGGAAAGATAACGAACATCTAAAGATGGGCCAGGAGAGCTTTGAGCGCCGAGGCCATCCTGACTGCAATTGATCTGACTGAGGGACGGCTGGTGGAAAATGGAGGGGAGGAGAAGGGGAAGTGATGGATAGAGGGGAGGGGAGGGGTGGGTGGAGGAATGTAGCAGCTGCTTTTCCAGCCCTGAAATTCTTTGATTGTGTGTCTTGGAGATTGTGTGTGTGTGTGTGTGTGTGTGTGTGTGTGTGTGTGTGTGTGTGTTTTTATCTTAAACTTGAATGCCAGGATTATCTAATCTGTCCTCTGTACTTGAAAGGTGACTGGTGAATACTTGACGCAGCACTACTTTCCCCTGGGGGTGGGGTGGGGGTGGGGGGTTAATGAGAGGACGCTAACATCTGTACAGTCTTATGTGCAAGCTGCGTCTTTTTAAGTAAATTTAATCACCAGTTTACTGAGAACAAGAAAAAGTCAAACGTGACCCTGAACTGAAGAAATGGGTTCTAGTTTTCCTTTCCGTCTGTGGAACTGAACTCGTTGGTAAAAACATCCACGCAAACACAACAGAGACACAACGATACTACAGGAGAGGAGAGGAGGGGAGGCAGCAGCCACATGCATGCAGCCACACCAGTTGTGTGTGAGAATGACTGATAGAGAGGAGAAGAAAAAAGAAAAAGGGGTGCAGAAAATAACTCGCATTCCTCCATCATGCAGTATCTAGGCAGAAAGGAGAGAGTAACAGATGGAGGGAGGGAGGGAGGGAGGACAGGGAGCTCTGTGGTGAACAGGTAGAGAGTGGGAGGAGTGTAACTCTCTCACACAGCACTTTATGCCGGAGAACGAGAGAGTGCTTTAGCAGTTGTGTCGTCTACTGGTGAGGGAGGGAGAGGGAGAGTGGGTGTTTTGTGTGTGTGCGTGCGTGTGTGTGTGTGTGTATGAGTGTGACTTTGTTTACTGCAACATGGGCTCCACGGCGAGCAAAGCCCATCACAAGGTTCCTTCTCGTCGCCGCAAGAAGAAACGCAAGGTGTGTGTGTTTACTGCTTTTCCATTTCATGTGCTGCTCATTCCTCCGGCAGCTCTGCTGCTGCGCCTCCTCTCACAGCTGGGCTCAACGTTCCGCACAGCTCCCGGATCACGAAGGAACTCTTCAAACATGTCACCTCACAGGAATTTAGCTGAAAGTATTTTCTACAGTGTTGGACACTCGTATAACTGCCGTGTCGCTTCCCAAACGGGTTAGAAAAACTCATCAGCTCGAATCTTTGATGGAACGTTAACGTCAGGGCTAAGTTTGGAAAGCTGTGATGGAGGCCTGCAGAGTGCTGCTGTTACAAGTTGTTCTCTCTTATCGGTGGAGAACGTTGAGAAAAATGTGGTGAGGCGTTTTTGTTCTCTTCTCTACCCACTCATTGTCTCTCTGCTCGGTCTGCTCTTTCACTTAACTGACCCTTCAGACAACAGATGGACTTTATGGCTCTGTGTGTGTGTGTGTGTGTGTGTGTGTGTTTGTGATCCATTGAGGACAACTAGAGGATCGTCATATTCTGTTTTAGAGCCCAACACTGACCATAACTGTGTGTGTGTGTGTTTGTGTGTGTGTGTGTGTGTGTGTGTGTTTGATACAGGCAGACTTGTAATATTTGTGTGGAACTCAGAGCAGGGTTCCTCAACCGCTGGGCTGGGGTCCATTACTTGGCCATGTGTGCTTATAAATAAGCCAGAAATGCTGTAAAACTTGAACTTTTTATAAGAGAAATTATTTTTCAGTAAAGTGAAATATGGCTCTAAAGTAATGGAGTTCATTTTCAAATCATATTGTGTTTCTTAGAAAAAGTAGTTATTTTAATATTGCTATCAAGTCCATTTGTCCAGCTAGCGCTCACGTAGCGCAGGCGTAGCGTAGGAACACACACCCACAACAGAAGCCGGGTGTTTCCATGGTACTTGTTTACTTTCAGGTCTCCCACCTTTGTAACAGGGAGGGCTTTTTGATTTCATTCATACATTTCAAAAAGGTAATCAGAGTAAAATGCTTTGCATACTAATGGCATGCATTCCAGGAAGTGATCCTCTGTCTGGGCTGTAATTAGAAAAACAAAGTGGGTGTGTTCTCCTGCAGGGCAGAGATGTGACGCTTCAGGTTTGAGCTCTTGTTTGTTCTTAATTGGAGCTGACTGGGCGTTAGCTGTTTTTGTAGCTGTGTTTCAAATATGTTGGGATCCAAACTGACTCTCGTCAGCAACCAAACATCCCTGTGTAGAGCCGCAATGGCGGGTAGCGCGCTCAACGACTCATGTGAAGTGTCACTGAACCCCAACACTGAATTATCTTGAGCTAACAGCCCTGTCGATGTGTGGCTGGTGGGACGATACGAGGGGCTGAGATCGCCCTGCCGCAGACCTGGTGGTTTGCACTGGTGGTTAAAACTATAAACCAGTACAAACGTGACAATTACCAGTATAAGACTGTGTTCCGAGCAGTCGTAACAACCCAAATATGACCAGTGTCAACGGATGCTGCTGCTGGTTCCTTCCACTCTCGTATGCCTTGTCCACCCAGCCCCCTTAGGTCCTCCACACACAATTCTCTGGATAATAGTGAGATGTTTGGATAGCGTTGGTGTGTGTAGGTGACTCCAGTCTCTTCTTCTTCTGTGGTTGCAGCGCGAGGAAGCCTTGAAGCAGAGGAAGGACTTGGCGGTGGAGCTTGCGACCCTCCGAGATGAGCTGGGTAAGAGAGCCGGAACCTGCCAGCTTCCCTTTTCTATCAACACACGTGAAATCTGACCCAAACTTTTAGAACAGAACTTCTGATTTTCTCTTTTTCTGCTCGTTTTCTCGTAACAATTTATTCATTACGTGCTAATTTTGTAGCACCTCCTGCAGTTAACTCATGGCGTATTTCTCATGCTTTTGAAAGAATTGGACACCAACAACTCATGCAAGACAGTCAGCAAAAAAAGAAACAAAACATACAGCTAATTAATTCCTGAACTTAGATTGAGGGTCAGGGATCAGGTTTGTTTGGTCCAGGACATGAGAGTGCCTTCCTCTGGCTTACGGAACACTGGACTGACCTGGAGAGCCGCACGCAAAGACCTGCTGTCATTTCTGCTCACGTGAAGTGAAACTCGAGTAAGGAGACGTCTGAGTCCACTGGCTGAGAGTCGAGGGACTGATTAGCAATCAGTTTGGGTGAGGCGTGTGTCGCCACATCTGGCAACCTGCCATTTAACTGTCGGAGACGACACGCAACCTGAATGGTTAACGCTATTGTGCCTGAAGCTACAGGGATACTTGTGTTGCCAGTCATGAAGTAATAACCAACACTGACTCAGCTTAACGGTTTAACCCAGAATGTCCGATGAGCTAATCTTGTGTGTTCCTGAGGGTCAGGTTTTCCATTTGAGGGTGTGAACGTGAAAGTGATACGCCACCCAAAAAGTGTTGTTAATCTTTCCAGCATCGTCCTGGTGTCATCCAGCTGTGAGCTCAGTGACCCACTGACGCTTCGGTTTGAGCTACAAACAAAATGACCCTTCCAGTTTGATGTCACCTGGAAGAGCCACCGTCTGCCCTGCCATCAACAAGCAGGCCCTTTTGGGCTGTTGATGGCCATCAGCGTCCATCAGCCTCAAGCTGAATACACATGGTCGGCTCTTTCTGAGGTGCAGGAGAGAAGAACACAAGCGAGTGCTTGAAAGACATTAAATATATAAACTGCCAGAGTGAAGCAGCTCAGCGAGAATCCCAGCTACCAGCTGCTTGTGTGTGGGAGAGTGCATCATGTCGGTCGCAGCTCTGCCAGTTCGGCCGAAGCAGCAGGACTAGAAAAGATCTCACACACACATCTACAAACCGCAGTCACGCCAAAACCATAGTGACTGCATACACAACCTCTATAGATGGTGTGCATGTGCTCCCAAGTATGTCCATGACAACATGAAGGCGTGTATTAATACACACCCTCACACATGTAGTGCTGTATTAAAAATAACCACCAATGTAATGTAGCTTGATGGGAATGCCAGCATAAATTTAGTTTCCGTAAATACACTTGCTAAGTGCCTACTGAATACGTGTGCGCGCGCACGCACACACACACACACACACACACACACACACCAGTTAAGTGTCTGAAAGCTTTTTCCTGTTAAGTCTTCCCTTCTCTCTCTCATCTCCTTTTACTGCATGTTTGACCTTTGGCTCGTCTCTTTACACACAGAGTTGAGGAATGTTTGCATTGTATAAACCCCTGTTGTCACCACACACACACACACACACACACACACACACACACACGCGTGCATCTGTAAAACTTTCACACTCTCCAAGTACTACTTAACAGGAACAACTTGTCCTGTGGCTGATGTCAGGTGGTTTAATGTTTTTACTGCGACGACATACCGCGACCGACCTGCTGCAACTGTTAGCGTCAGGTCCCAGTGACATTCAGGCTGGTGTCACTGACACGACACCTTGCTGATGTCCTGCTGTCGTCCTGTCAAAACAAGCCGTCCAAACAGGCTCATAATGTGTTTTGATTTTGTGGCGCTTGGACCCTCTTACCTGAGTGTTTGACAGGTTTGTGGCATCTCATCAATAAGAGGGAGTGAGAGCTGGAAGGCTGCTGATTCAGCCAAAGGCTTAGTGGAAGCAGCCTACAGTGAAATGAAGAGTCTGGCTGGAGGGCGATGACAACCTGTCCTCCTTGTTCCACTCAGTTAGCTGGTATTAACTTGTGTTTGAGTTCTGAAAAAGTCCCCATAAATGCCCCCCCAGGCTGATATTTTCATCACCACCTGCCACAACACTTGCTACTGCACACGCACACACACACACACACAGTTTTTGTTGTACAGAACACGTTAAAGAACAAGCTTGTGTGTGAGCTGCCATCAGCTGTCGCTGGCTTTGTGTCTCCATCGCCACAGTGACAGGCGCCCACGCTGGTACTGTGGAGGTCCATTCACCAGGAGGCAGCAACTGTTCCAGCTGCGGCCAGTTGTTACCACACAGTCACGTTGTGTGGTTAACATGGAGGTTACCCTCTTCATCACACAGTCGGAGGTGCAGAAGTGCCAAGAGAATCAAGATGTGCCCATGTTGAAGAGGAATGGGGGGGGGGCTGACTGGCAGTTTCAAACATCTCTGGCAGTCAGTCAGGTGCTTCATCCTTCATCAGGACATCAGTGATTTGACGTGTGAATGGCGTGTGTTGGTGGGGAGGGAGGCGTGCTGGTGCTTGTGAGAGTTTAAGAGTCGTGAGAGGAATGAGTCCCGCCGCTGCATAATTCTGAGCTGACTCGCAGAGCTTTCAGGGCTGGATCACACGTCTGTTGGAAGAGTAATTAGTCTGGAATGTGCTTGTCAGGAACACACACACACACACACACAGAAAATCTGTTGTTGATTACCTGTTGAGACACTGACTGTTCCAGGCATGTCCCACCTTCGTATGGTTTGCGCTGACATCATGTGATATGATTGCTTGTCTGTGCTGCTGATTTCACTCATCTGTGGTTACGGAGTAAGTGGTCAGAATGGTAGCTGCGTGATGCCGCCACATCTGGTTGCCCCTCCCCTCACATTGGCCCTCAATCAGGATTCCTGAGATCTTCTTGTGTAAAATAGCTGATTCCGCCTGTTCCCCAACAACCCCAACCAGTGAGTTGACCTATGAAACGCTCGCCGTCGTTAGCCTGTCTCTGAAAGAAAGAGCCTGTCTAGAACGTCCCTGCGTAGACCACGCTCGACCACACTGAGCTTTTCTGGGTGAGGAACATACTCTTGAGTCTTGTGATTAATCTTTTAATATTGAGATGTAACTGAGCCAGTTGTTGTAGAGGACAAAGACGCACTGCATGTTGAGACGCTGGCGCTCCAGATGTGCTCCAGTGTCTCCTGCTGTCCGCTGTTGTTCTGCGGGTTCAGAAGAACGTTGTACATTTCTTTTTTTTAGTTTCGACCTTTTTCACAGTGGCAACTTGGACATGCAAGATGCTTTTCAATTCAAATCTGAACAAGGACACAAGACTGATGGTTCTCTTTACTAAAGTGAATCATATCACAGGTTCGCTACCGGCCAAAAGGATCACAACCACATTTTCATCCAAAGTTTCAGCTCTAAATAGAAAATTGTGATTTTATTTTGCACCTCACTGACTCCTGTCCATTCGGGTTGATTTGGTTAATACCTTCCCTTTAAGAGTTCAGCATATTTACAGTGCACAACTATATTAGAACGTAAAAAAGTTTATGAAATAATTGTGCATTAATTGAGGTAAAATTTTGAAATGATCATGACATTGATTTGAAGTCGTAGCGCCCAGTCCTAGGAGGCGAGTTATCGTGAGACTTCTCCTTAAAACGTGTCTTTGACCCACAGTCGGCTTCTGCCCCCCGGGGTCGTTCTTGAGCCGTGAGAGTTTTGATCAGTACCACATATAAACAGGTGGGCTTCGTAGTCCCTGGTCCAGGTGGGGTTCAGCTTCAGAAGGAAACGCACCAACACTGGGTTGTCTTCTTCTTGTATGTGCAGTTACATCGTCTCAGTGCTGCGAGCGTCTGCACAAGGAGAAGGAGGAGGTGCGCGTTGGCCTGGAGGACGCCTTGAAGAGGCTGGAGGAGCAGCACAGGGAGGAGCTGGTGCAGCTGGAGGACAGGTGTGGCGCTCAGAACCACTGACGTGCTCACCAGTAAAGATCTGAGCCTCGTCGTAGAAATACGACATGGAAATAACAAGACTGAGAGATTCTTCTCCTCCCCTCAGACTCAGGAGCTTTTACCAGACAGAGTGGGACAAAGTCCACCAGACGTACCAGGAGGAGGCGGACAAATGTCGCAGGCTGATGGAACAGCAGGTCAGAGGACACACACAAACAAAAACTGCTTTCCCTGGCCCCTCTGCCTAACCTTTAGCACCACCCTTCTGAACAGATTCTTCACACCAAGTCCTCAACCCTCAAAGCAAACACACACACACACACACACACACAGAACATTTCTGTGTCAATCCTGCATCTCAGTGGGATCCTTAATCAATGCCTTTATTGATGACTTCTCTGTGTCCACGTACTCGTAGGCCTACACAGGTTACACTACCACTGAACACTGTGTTGAACCCATAGAGCCACGGTGCTCAGTAGCAGCACTGGAAACCGTATTGATGTGTCACAGGCTTGGTAGCTGCCAGTGATGCCGGCCGATTGGTGCTTTCACGGTGCTCCACTGACGTCTGTCTGTCCTGCAGGTGGAGGAGCTGAGGAGTCGACAGGAAGCAGAGAGGAAGAACCAGGAAGTCGGCCACATTCAGAGGATGGAGTCACTGAAACAAGAATACGAGACGTCCATGGAAGGTGTGTTGAGGATTGATGCGCAACAACGAGGTCCTCACATCCTCACCTTAGCTGTTTCGATGTATTGAATAATTATGTTCAACGTTCCTCTTTGATTCCAGTCATTTGACTTGATTCAATGTGTGTTCTTGAATGTGTCAGAGCTGAAGAGGCTGCAGCAGACAGACGTGGAGAACCTGGAGAAAAACCTCAAGGAGACTGAAACCTCCCTCTCAGTAAGAACCTGTCACAGAGTGACTGACCTCACAAAAGAAGTGTGAGAGTGCTGACCTGCTTCTCGGAGTTTGCAAATCGCAAACTCTGGTTTTCTTTTCTGAGGGAAAAGTAAACACATTTTCTGATTGTGACGTTCCACCAGTCGGAATCTGTGGGCTGGCGGTCAGATTTCATATAATTACCAAAACTCGAACTTAGAAGGTTGCAGGCATTTGAGTGCTCGTCTAATATTGTCATGTTCTCCCTCAACTCCTACCAGGAAAGGATATGTGAGCTGTCAGCAGAGAAGGAGGCTCTGAACGAGAAGCTGAATGCCGAGGAGGAGAGGAGGAGGCGGATCCTGTCAGACAAGAACCTGGTAAAGATGGCGAGACACAACTTCCCTCCACTGACGTCGTCAGAGGAGCCATAGATGCGCATTTGTCCCAGATTTATCAAGTTCAATCATCAAACTTGAACATGAAGTATTTTTATGGCATTCAACCTGTAGGAGGTGGAGCCCAGTGGAACACTGCCTCCCTCTGTTGGTTTCAAAATGCATCACACATGAATTGATGCTCTTGACCTGAGTTGAGGACGTGATGCCAAGAATCTGCTCATGTCAATCTGCATCCTAGTTTTCAGTCCTCGCCTGGTCATTACATCCAAGATACGCTTGTTGTCTTGTCTGGGGGTAGCCCCCAGATTGACTGCAGATAAAGGTGGAATAGATGAGGAAAAAAGTTAAGGAAGCACAGGTTTAATGTCAGACTGACAGGAACTGGAACAGGAGCTTGGGAGGAGTCTTTGACTCTGACCTCAGTATTTAGAAACACTAAATGACTAAAAGAGGATCCAGTCATGTGAGAGTCGTCGTCATTGGGTAACGACACAGAAGCTTCATCTGACGTGTGTTTACAGAAGGACTCCCACACCGTGTACCTGGAGCAGGAGCTGGACAGCCTGAAGGTGGTGCTGGAGATCAAGAACAACCAGCTGCACCTGAAGGAGAAGAAGCTCATGGAGATGGACAAACTGGTGGGCATCAGACCAACGGAACCAGACTGATACTAGAGTCTGACAAATCCTGAGCATGGCCCTGTTGCTGGTCACATTAGCTGATGGTGTGTGTGTGTGTGTGTGTGTGTGTGTTGCAGCTGGAGACCAACGTGAAACTGGAGGAGTGTCTGAAAAAAGTCCAGCAGGAGAACGAGGACTACAAGGCCAGGATGGACAAGCATGCTGCTCTCTCAAAGTGCGTAAACCTGCAGTGTGTGTGTGTGTGTGTGTGTGTGTGTGTGTGTGTGTGTGTGTGTGTGTGTGTGTGAGAGACAGACTGTGTGACACTTCTAACAGATTCTCTAATTCGTGTTTGACAAAGTTTTATCCCTTTTTTAGTCAGTGACCTCCAACATTTTTATATCCTTAAAGTCCAGAAAGTCAAACCGTCAATCCAGCGTCAGTCTTACCGAGATGTTTTTAGGATCTGCGTGTCATGTGACCCGTGGAAAACACATGGCGGTTGTCTCACGTCAGCTCCACATTGTAGCTGTTACTTCACGTTATCGTGGTCCCTCTGAAGGCTGTCAGCCACCCATCACCTCTGTCTCCCCCTGCAGGCAGCTGTCCAACGAGCAGGCCATACTCCAGCAGACGCTGCAGAAAGAGTCAAAGGTCAACAAACGTCTGTCCATGGAGAACGAGGAGCTGCTATGGAAGCTGCATAATGGCGACCTTCTGGGGAGTCCACGCCGCCTCTCACCCACCTCACCCTTCAACTCCCCACGGAACTCTGCATCCTTCCCCACCGCCACACCCTTATCCCCTAGATAGCCTCCACAGCCCCTCCTCATCACCACCTCAAGCCTGGCGAGGATGGAAGCTGTTGCCAACAGTGTTGTTGGATAACGATGCTCTGATGTACATTAGCATCGTGAGCATCATGGACGCTTGTTTTGAAAGTGAAGCAACATGGCAGCAGCACAGATGCGCTGGTGTGCGAGCGTGGGAGCGACCTTGCTCTCTATCAGTCTCTGGCAACCAGACACCTGCCCCTCTTTCTCTGGAGAAGCCAGGCACTCCTCAGGGTCTGTACATAGCGCCTCGCTCTCGTTATGACTATCTTCACTTCTGTCTTTTGTTTTGTTGTACAGTTTGAAGTTATGCTCATCCCCTCATTCCGAGGGGGCAGATGAGAACCAACCCTTGTGGTGTGTGTACTGGAAGTTTGTGGGAACACACTTGGAGATGTTTGGGTTTAACCAATCATAACATGTTGGGTACTTTGATGGTGGATTTCCATGGATGTTTGGCCTGGACCCTTCCTGTAAAGGGGACAGTTTTTCATCCCCAAAGAGCGAAGCTCAATCACTGGTCTGCTCCAGACGTCTGGACGGAGCCGATAACTTATGTGGGCAAACAGGAGCGAGTGTTCCATTTGTTCACGTGAGGAACTGAACCTGAACCTTGGATCCAAAGGATGAGCGTTCCTGTTGTTTGCTTCTCACAACCTATTACCTTAACCTACGTGGAATGTAACTACCCCTGGATGTTCAGTGTGATCAGGCCAGGTCAGACACACACACACACACACTCTCTCTCTCTCTCTCTCTCTCTCTCTCTCTCTCTCTCTCTCTCTCAGAGCCATATGCAGTGTATTTAATAAGATGATGCCCCCCAAACCCTGTAAAACCCCTGATAGACTCCCATCTTCACCTGGTGCCCTAATTTCAACTAAGACTCTGAGTTCATGAGGTCACGACCACGATTGAACACATCGCTGACAGACAATGGCCTCAGTTTTTACTGTCCCTTTAGCTTTCTTCTCCAGAAACCTCAGATGTACCCAGAATGCCTCAGTGTACCATGTTCTGTTTGATTTTGAACACAGAATAAAAACAATATGACGAAAGATGAAAGTAAGTGTTTTATTGTCACCTTTTCAACACTTTGAACGGTGGTCACGTGTAAACCGGTGAGGAGCAACGTTTGCTTTCAGCCAATCACCCTCGGTTGCCTGGCTACGCCGTCTGCTGCTGCTTTCCTCACGTCCTGTTGTTCAGGCAGCGTCTTGACAAAAGGCGGCGGATTCTCCAGGTCAGCAGCTCGCACCATCATGACCACAGACTTGATGGAGTACCACCAACCGTGCCAGGTGTACCACACCACCCCGTCGTCAGTCATCGCCTGGTACGGTCCTTTGTAGTAATGTCCATTCAGGTTCCCTGAGTCACACCTGTCAGAGGAAGAGAAATGAGACGGGTCAGACAGCGCCGCTCCCTCCCTCCCTCCCCTCCATCTTACTTGCTGAACCACCAGCCCGAGCGGCTGTGCCTGACACAGTTGACGTCGTCGTTCTCAGCATCTCTGTTCTGCTGGTCATAGGTGCGGAATTTGATCCCGTGAAATTTCCCATCAGAGGGGGGGTTGTGGGCATCAGCCAGAGCGTCACCTGCATTCCCACTGTACTTCCCCAGGTTTAGCTGGTACTGGTCCTGTCGCAGAAAGACACGCACCGACCTTTGTCTGAATCTCTTGAGACATAAATGCATTTGCTGCATCTTATTTGGTTGTGGGGCCGTAAAGCTTTGGGGTTCGAGAGGACTGATGGAAAAGAAATCAGGAAAAAGGTGCGTAGAAAAGAAGGTAGAGAGGAGTCAACAGCTGGAGAACATCTGGGGCACGCGCCAGGCGTCCTTGCTAAGGCTGAAGAAACACACAGGGCGGCTCGTCTAAATAAGAAGCCCGCTGTTATGGGACCAGTCGACCAATCAACACGGCCACTGAACACCGGCGCCTGACCTTTTCGCCGCCCACTTTGAAGTTCTTGTATTCAGCGAAGCGCTGGTTCCCCTCAAAGTCCTCCATGTCGACACGCAGGTCATAGTTTCCTAGAAGACCCAGAGTTACTGTGGCAGCTGACCACCATCCCCGCACACACACACACTCACACGCACACAGGTATACACACCTTGAGTTGTGAGGAAGTGGAGAGGTTCATTTCCAAGCCAGAATTCTCCCTCAGGAGAGTAGAGGTCCCCAAACCCATGCTTGTACTCCACCCATGCTCTACACACACACACACACACACACACACACACACACACGTTAGATGTACAACAAATGCTGCATTTGAGGGGTTAACGGTTTTACACAGACCTGTCAAAGTTCTCTTGACCGTCTCTCCTACGCTGAAAGACGGTCCATCCTCCTCCGTTGTTCATGTCACAGTAGACGCTGAGTGCCGTGGGGGAGCCGTCGGGCCGAACTACGTACAGACCGCTGGCCACGTTACCGTCTGCAAACACCTCGGAGCAGTCTGCACACACGCACACACACACACACACACACACGTTATTTGTTATTCAAACAGGGCAAGAACATGAGGAAGAAACCAATGGTACAAACACGCTTACAGCTGCTGAATGCTTTACCATATTTGTGTGTGTGTGTGTGTGGGGGGGGGGGGGGGGGCACAAAAGCCACCTAGTGAGTCAACGCACTGTTGACCTCAGTACCTCTGTAGAGGTTGTCGGGGCCCAGGTGCGAGTTGGGGAGGTGCTCCAGCCTCTGGGCGTGGATCTTGTGGAGCTCCTGGATGTACCTGTGCTGGTCGTCTATCACCATCTTCAGGCCTCGGATCTCCGCTTCCAGACGAATCACCATCTCCTCACATGGCACAGGAGCCTGGACACAGACAGGAGGGCGAGGATGGGAGCTGACGGCCAGCTGCCACATGCAGAGTACAGGCTGGTTGCCTCTGGAATGAGGCTCTTGTTGGTTTAAAATAAACAACTCTCTGAAATGTCTTTTGGTTTTAAGGACAAATAATGTCTGGCTTGAATTCCCAAATGAAAGGCAAACAAAACACAGACAACTTCAGCTTGAATGCTGAGATTCCCTCAGTTACACATTCTTGCACCAGTGGTGCTGAAAATCACACAGAAAAAAAGTTACACGTTTCATAATTCAGAAACATTTGTGTTGGATGATCCACAGGCATCAACTGAAGATCCTTCTGGAGGACAATCAGCGACCCAACAACGAGCACTGAGAGTGAGGTCTCTCTGGACCACCCTCCTCCTCAGCGCACGGCAAGCCATCGGGAATATGGAGTGATGAGACATCTGACAGCATCATACTGAGAGTGACACTTTGACATAAGCAGCAGCAGCAGCAGAGAGTTCCTTACCGCACCACAGGCAGCCAGATGAAGAAGTAGAAGAAGAACAGCCATGGTTAACCTCACCATTGCCATCATGGATGATCTGATCTGACACACTCTCTGGTCTTGTCTTTCCTCTGCCCTGCGGGTCAGCCTCGCTTTATACCATCCCTCCCTACGCTGTTGGCGGCTTTGCTGCACTGCCTCCATCTAGTGGCTACTGGAGAAAGTGCGGCTACACACTTCGTCATGACCAGTGGGTCCCGCCAATTAACTTCAGTGAGTCCTAACATTTAGTGTCAGGAAAGTGTTGGCAATTTGTTCTCATCGACATCCAAACACCGGTGATGATAAAAAAATAAAAAGAAATAAAATTAAAAGATAAATAAAAGAAGAAGAAGCATGACGTCCTTTACAGTTTAAAGTAAAAGAAAAGCGCTACTCAGTCAGTATATATTGTGAAAATGGTCGGTCAAGAAAATGCGACTCCGGTGGGACTCGAACCCACAACCTTTGAATCACTGCTCAAGTGCTTGACTAGAAGTCCAATGCGCTATCCATTGCGCCACGGAGCCACCTGTTGCCACTCTCTCGGAAAGCAGAAGATAATCTTGTCGTAGTGACCTGCGTGAGGTTGTTATGGTGTCTTGGAAATGCGAATGCTCTATAATTATAAACAACATGTAGCACGCGTGGGAAAGCAATAGGAGCTGGTGTGGGAGGCTACACGTTTTCATGCTACATCCACGTTGTCCTGGAGTGTGGAGTCGGCGCCGAGGCGCCGAGTCACACTAGCATGTAGGTGTCCCTTGGCTAGGCAGCTAGCTTACGTGTACAATGGGCCGGTGTGTCTGTAGACTGCCTCCTCCTGGAATGTTACGCTCTAATTATCTCTACATTCGAGACTGACACAAAAGAAGATG